>NC_137505.1:18180000-18212500 GCF_041902795.1 Electrophorus electricus | reverse complement strand
ATAATTTAAGACAGACATTCTATTGAAGGTTTCAAGTCGAGACTATTTAAGTATCTCACAATCTATTTCCTGGCAGGCCTCACATGCCTGTATGAAGCCCAACAAACCGGGTTATCTCTCTGGATTTGTCTGAGATGCTTTTTGAAATAGCACATGGATTATTTACTTGACAGGCTTCATATTGAAGTATGCTGTTTCTGACTTGCTGAGGCCAAATACAGGTTCTGAGGCTCTCACAAGTGCTGCCTTTTGTCTGATGGGTAAAAAAAAAAGAGAACCGGTCCTGACCTGCATTCAGTCATAGTGAGGGCCACTCACGATGGTCTTTCACAGCACTGGATGACGAAGCAGAAGACACCTTAAGGTGTGCAGGGCCACTCTGCATTTATGAGGGACAGACATGACAAATATTTCAGAATGCAACTCTGTCCGGGCCCTCCATGCAGCGTGTCCATAGCGGTCCATAGCCAAATTGAAAAATCAATTCCAATTTCAATGACTGGAATAAAGAACACCAGGCGTTGGAGATAAAAAAAAAGAGGCGTTCTTCTCCTGGATCCTCTTTAATTGGAAAGTCATTTCTTCAGGGTATTCTAATGGTTCTGTAGGAAGATTGCAAAATGAGCTGGAGGAAGGTTAATAGCTTGTGTGTATGTGTGTGCACATGTATGTGTGCTCGTGTGTGTGCACATGTATGCGTGCTCGTGTGTGTGTGTGTGTGTGTGTGGGGGGGGTGTTTGTGTGTTTCCTTGCACAGCATCCATCCAACCTTTCTTTCTGACAGAGGCACAGAATGGATAAAAATCTCCGGCTCCAGAGCCTTTGCCCACGTTCCTCACATCTGTGTTCTGCAGGGAGGGAGCAGATCACTAGATTGCGACACTGGTTCAGGCACTTGGCCCCAATGCTAATGTAGAGTACAATCTTTCTTGAAGAAGTCCTGAACATAAAGTGCCCCTTAATTTCAAAGATGATTATTTAAAGATGATCACATGGTATCCCATCCTGGAATAACGGAAAATCCCAGTTAGCTGTTATATTCACACATCTGCACTGTTGCCTTTGATTTCGTTGCCATTACACAGCCTGCTCCAACAGGGGGCGCTGCTGAAGGTACAACAATGTGATGTGAATTTATAAAAGGAACAAACTAATGAGCAGGATATAGTGATGATGTGTGCTTTTTTAAGGTCTCAAAATAGATAATATATAGGACAAATTTATAATCTATAAATAATTATTATAATTATGTCTTTAACATTTGCCCTCTGGCCCAGAAATTGTGAAGTGGTTATGCATTACTAAAATCAACTAATTGATTTCCGTTTGTTTTGCTGAGCTGATTGATTTTAGAAGCTGACAGCAAAGCTTGTGATCTGCATGTATTTCATGATGATATAAAAACTAGACCACCAAAATAGTGTTTTAATGCCAATAATGTTATTGTGGATCTATTCTAGTTATTGTTCCATACAATAGTATAAAGCAGGTGCTTTGTATTGCATTTGTAAGGGTTTTGAGAAAGTAACACAAAAGCATTGCAAAAGTAATATAAAGTGTTATTTATCACACATACCTTATCATTTCATGACTCATTAATTAATTAATAAAATTTGGAAAGTAGCTTCTTCACTTCTGCAACAATTCTAATACTTTTCCGGTAAAGTTCAGTTCAGGAGCAGAGGCAGCAATCCCAGCCCAAAGATAAACTAAGTAAGTACATTTGAAAACACCTGAACACAATCCTCATTGCGACCCATTATAGTGCATTTCACCGCATTTCCCAATGTTTAGCTCGCTTTGTACGCCACTAAATAGAACTGCCGTGTTCGGCGGTTATTGAAGAATGGAGAGTAATCATTGGGCTACGGCTCTATAAAGCAGATTATAGAGCAAGACAGGATATTTACAGATACTGCAAAGGTCAAGAGATTGTCTGTGTCTGGGCTAGATGACAGGGCGGGAGGGTGGAAACCAGGGGGGCAACTGGTGGACACACACAAGAACTCTGGTTGGTTTCATTTCCTGGGAAGAAAGGAAAAGTTAAAAGGTGGCCCCCGAACAAATGGAACTCAATTTCACGGCACATTATCCCTCCCTGTTCCCTTCTCCTGGCTTTCATTTTCATTAAGACCACAGACAAGCATAAATTAATAATTACTGGCCGAATGTCTAAATGCAGGCCACACTCCTGTAGCCTTTCATTTTCCACTGCGCCCTGGCATGTTCATGCTTGCAAAATGTTAATTTAGATAATGTGGCCTGCCCCTTGTCAGATAATTCTGTTTGGTGCTCTCACTAATACATAATGGTCTTTCTGATTAGATGACATTAAGTCTATCTTGTGTTCAATCAAGCCATACCGATTTCCTTCCTCACTGACTCAAAGATGTCCAGATGGGGAACAGAGAGAGAGATATTTGAAAAGTCTTTGATAGTTTCTCAGTTTTATTCAGTTTAATAGTATGGTGAATGTCAAACGAGGCTGAGCCATTAAGTGTACTAATGACGTTAGCAGTGAGCTGTCACTCATGCACGGTCTGACGAAAAGAGCAGAACAGTTTAATCCAAGCACACTGCAGTGATGTGGTTCATATGCGGAAGACTAACTGAAGATACTCTTGGCACAGTACTGTCCACTTTGGTTCAGAGAAGCGTTTGTTTGAAAAACACAAGCAGTACCCAAGCCATATAAAGCTAATAGCTACAGCGGCCCAGGTTAAGATAGCCCAGGAGCTTGCTTGTGTTCACTCTTCATTACTGCCAGAGATATTTGGCTGAAGCTCTCACTGATCATAAGGAGTCTTTCACAGTTGTCTGCACTGGCACAGAGTTAAACAGCAGAGTGAGACTAAGGACCGAGGCCTTAGCACTGAGACGCACGTGTGAAGTGGTCGCCCTTGGAAGAAAGCTTCGAGCGGGCCATCAGCGTCGGCGAGGGCAGTGCCCCCCGGCAACGGTGCAGCCGTGCTTGCGCGCTCGGAACGCGTAGCGCTCGCCGGCAATGCGCACGGCACGCAACACCAGTAATCCATGCAGGATGGTTTTGCTGTTTGCGCTTCACAGTCATGCTTCTGACTGCAATGAATTTGTTTCAGTATGTATATTTGTACGAAACATCTAGCTGCGGGGAAATACCTCACTCAGACAGCTGGAGCAGAGCAAGACATCAAATGGCTCGCAACTGTTCCTGTTCGTAAGAGAAAGAATGTTCAGAGGCTTGAAAACTTGTCTAAAGTGGGGAGACTGCAGTTGAATTGGTGGCCAGTCTACCCAGCCCAGTATACCCAGCCCAGTCTACCCAGCCGGGCCCAGCTAGAGACACCTAACATTGTGTTGTGGGGGGGTGGTTAATGAGCATTTGATGGACAGAAAATTTGTGGGTTTAATATTACCTAAAATCCTCACAGTTCAAGTTTCACACACCAGGGACAGAAACCTTTTATGCCTACAAGAAAAGCTGGACTTCATAATATGAAGTTACAGCCACCCATTGATTGCCACTTTATATGTAGGCTTTTTTTTTCAAGGTTGATTGAAACTTTAACCTCATTTTTTAATAAAGAAGAGAAGGCTGAAATGTTCTAGACCTTGAATTTCTACAATGCTGTGTTGAATTATGCAGTGATCAGTCAATTATTCATCCCAAGCCTGCTCTGTTACAGCTTGCTTTAAAAAGCATGCAAAATGGTCCTTGGAAAGGCACTTCCATGTCAACACATTACCATCCAAACTGCTTACAAGAGACATTTGTTCGCACAATGTCGATACTTGTTCTCTATTCACCAAATTTCAAACATGTGGTGCATAGGGTCAGCTAGTGGGAGGACTTCAGTGATGGTTTACTGACCCCTGAGCATGTAGGTACTTGTACAATACAAAAGCCATGAATTTCAGAATGTTTGGAAGTTGAAGTCCTAAAATACCGTAGAGTTAAGGGTTGCAGAGGCCATGGCACTCTGCGATAACAAAAGCAGCTTTGAACACAAGGTTTTGCCTTGGAATACGGTGCCTATTCAAGCAGAGAGAATGGAAGGTATCATTTCTCAGTAATGTCTGGTGTATTACTGCTTGTGCATGATGGCAAGCTTGAGTGATTTTATTCTACTAGATATTGTCATTGTTCAATAACACGTGTTTTACAACTCAACCATGAACAATTTTGATTGCCCTTCAGATTAAAATATAAGCACCCTGCTTATGTAATATTATACATGACTTTTTTGTTTGGTGCTGAAATTTATACCTCTCCATTAGCATACACAAACAGTAATCTGTTCACATTGGATTGCAACGGATTTACGTTTCGACTCCCCCGTTAAGTGTAGTTAACAAATGTCACGTGAAGCACAGTGACATCTGATCACAAAGCCGCTGTGTGCACAGAAGCCTTTCTGCCTGTGCTATGTGACTCTGCTCTTGCAGGGACTACAACGGAGGTGACTATCAGTTCTTCTCACCTCGCTTTCCTGTGTCACCAAGCATTTCCAAGCCTATTCATCAACGGTAACGCAAAAATAATCTCCAACACAGACAATTTAAAGAATGTTTTTGCTGCTGTAGTTAGTGGCAATGATGGCTAACATAAATGGAGAGAATGTGTTAAGTACGGCAAAATGAATTATTGATATAGGGAAGCATTATTTGATAATCATGTGATCTTATATTAAGATGAATATGAATAATAAAATATACCCACTTAACCACAAACCAGTATGTCTGCATGCATATGGTCATGTATGCTTACACACACACATACACACACACACACACACACACACACACACACACACACACACACACACACACACACACACACATGCACACACACATACACAGAAAGCAAGACAAAATCTATGAAAAGTGGGAAAATAGACCTCAAAACAATTCTCATGGTTTCAGTGTTCATGTTTTCTTTACTGTGATACAAAGTGAAGGGAAACAATATCCTGCTACAGTTTATATACATTTTTTAAATTATTATTTATTAAAAGCCAAGCCCTTTTAATTAAATAGTTTAACTTAAAAAAAGGAATTATCCACAATATTTAGTTTTTTTTACTGTAATTGCTAGGAAGAAACAAGTGTTTATACAATGTGAAAATTCAAGAAATAACAGAAGTATTTTCCCTGTGATCATGGGGCTGCTGTTCTTTTTGGTTTAAAACACTGCCCCTGTACGTCCTGCGTGCTTGACGCTCTAGTGATCATTCGGTGTGAATGTGCGAGTGTAAAATCTTATGAGCCACGGTTTAGTTCCTGCACTCGGCTTTGACTTCATCGGCGGTGCGGTATAACTGCAATCTAGGCGAAGTGTGCAGAGCTGCACGAGGCTCATTTGGTGAACTGCACCTTTCTTTCACTCCTCTATATAATATCTCCTCCTAAAGAAGAAGAATTTATCATTTATTTATTGCTTGTTAGGCCAATTATGCACATAGTCAACTGAACACATCTTTTGTTTGACATGTCTTAAATGAGCCTTGCTGCTTAAAATGAGCAACTGACTTTAAAACACATTTTTATTATCAAACACTAACGTCATATACACTTGAAATACAAGAAAGACAGGCATGACAAACTGTAGAACTTAGTTATGAAGCTACATAATTTCATTAAACATAATTTAGTGGTTTTACTGAAAGTCGCAGAGGAGTAAATGACAGGTGTAGAGAAAAGTAGTAGAGTTTGTTTTGTGATAAACTGATATAAAAAAGAAAAACTATCACAACGAGATTACGTGAGACACTGATAATCACTGGCCTTCACTCCACCGACCCCATTGTAGAAAATGCAGGTAAATTCAACCAGGTTTACGTACAACTTCAAAAATAAGTACAACTTCAAAAAAAAGAAAAAAAAAAGTTTAATAAATGTTAAAAAATGTTATTAGGTGAAAAGTTGAGCCAGGCTATGATTCATACTTGTCTGCTACAACAGCTAAGCAAAGTCAGATATAAAGTCACACCACATTGATGTTTTGATCAACACGAGAAACACAGAATGATAGTTGCACTGCATATGAGTACATTTGAGGAAATTCACAGGTGAACTAGATCAAGGACAAAAAGGAGTCCCTCGAATGGGTCGTTGCTAAGAGCACTGCTCCCAGTGTGGAGGCGGGCCTGCTATGTAGTGTTCACGGTGCGCTGGGACAGTCAGGATTGCAGTGGACCAAGTTCCTAATGCAAGGGTACGTTTGCGTACTGCTAAACTGGAAGGCCTATTCTGAGCACTGCAGCTGCAGAGGTATTCACATGAAAACAATGCAACCACTAGAAGGTACGATCGGTACATTTGTCTCGCTTTCTGAAAGTCAGTCCACTACCACTGTTCTTTTCGCTAATGGAGGCACGGATTCCTTTTCTGAGGATGTGGCCAGTCACTAGCAAGCAGTGTGCGAGTGTTGAAAGAAACACAAAGATAATACTTGCTGTTTCTTCACATGTTTTAACGGTGAGTGTTATTATAAAATAGCTCCTCTGTTAACTTATATTTTGGGAATATCAGCTCTCATTTATCTGTTATCAAACAGTTACCTGCATACAGCCTTTCAAAGTTGCCACTACTTCCATATGTTAATGGTAAAATAAACACACTGAGGAGATTCTCTCAGACTGCACGTCACTAATACGGACGCTGATGTAGGAGATGAGCTGTGTCAGATCTGATGGGGTGTAAGTGAACCAACCCTGCGTACGTAGTCGTTCAGCACAGTTACGTATTTATTGAGTAACAAGAGTTCAGGACAAACATCGACATGCCTGCATGCTTCCTCAGCGCAATGGCAGCTATCCGCAAAGATGATGGCTCAGAAACAAATCTATAAATTCAATATAAATGTTGGTATTGTTTTCCTAATAGTTCTACTGCATACACAATACCTTCTTTTAACTTTATATACACATAACAAAGTGAGCTGGTTAACCTATTTTTCTTGTATATACAACAATGATAAAAATGAAACTTGATTGTATTTTTTTTTCTAATTTAGAAAACGTTTAAAGCAAAGATTAGTCATGTCTATTGATCAACATATATTCAAATTCGCATTTCCAGAGGCTTTTTCTCCAAGCTAGGGTCTTTAACAACTTGGCAATCAGCTATGACATTACGGATTTAATACAAAACAAACCCCTGGATCAGAATTTCTTTTTCAAAGCTTTCTCGCTGGTTTAAATACAGTATAAAAAATCTTCAGTGCTGTGGATTTGATAACCAAGTATACCACGTGGTACATTTTACTGTGCTCAAATTGTTGCCTTCAAAAGAGCTGGCATGTTTAATCCCATATCTGCCACAATATATTGTTGATACTGGTGAGAAGTAGAATCCTAATTCTACATTCTGACCTGGCCCGGCCTTCGGCTCTGGGCCAAACCCAGAGTCTCTGCAGAGCCTCTGCAGTCAGCTTGACCTGTTTTTGTAACTAAAGAGACCATTGGTCAGGGCTCTCTTCATATGACAATCTTCACATGACAGACTTCTTCCAAATCTTCGCATGAGAGACTTTGTTCTCCGCACCATCCTATCAGTACATCACGGTGGTTTTCAAAAATAGTCTTCCATCTGCAGATGAGAAAAAAAGGAAAAGAAAATTGAGACGTTGAAGTAAATTAGCGAAAAGGACAAACGGGACTTTCTGAATTTGTGTGAAAACTGCAGAAAAGTTCCTTGCTGTCTCCGTAAATAGCCGTTTGTACACCGGTGATTCTATATTCTATACGAAGGTCAAGAAAAAAGATGAAAGCAAAGCCATTGTTTCAGCTGATGTCACACAGATAACAGCTGAGGCACCAGCAAATAAGAATGCCCATGTTATTTTACCTCCTGCTAATATGTGAGCCACGTTTCACATCACACCTTCACCTAACACCCCAGCATAATTTACACTTATAATATTAAAGCAGTTATACAAGTAGCTGTTCATGGCTGAACCTTGGCTTGCCTCCTACATTATAACTCATCCATAAAAAGTCTGCAATATCATGATGCGATGAGGCTTTACACCTACAAATAAGTCCCACAATAATGTTAAACTCGTCATGTCATGCCGTGTGTCTTCCCTACACCCTGCTGTATGCGTTTAGGACATTCTCTCGACACACTCGTTCAAACACAGCTTTGCACTCATCATGTAAAGCGCCTTAAATGACACTTCCTGGGCAGAAACGCTGTTTATCGGAAAGGGCAGCCAGTCATC
Organism: Electrophorus electricus; assembly: GCF_041902795.1. Lineage (NCBI taxonomy): Eukaryota > Metazoa > Chordata > Actinopteri > Gymnotiformes > Gymnotidae > Electrophorus > Electrophorus electricus. The sequence goes on along the minus strand of NC_137505.1, from coordinate 18,204,297 downwards.
TCCGACGCTCTCTCCTGACATGTGCGTTCTAACGAGGTCTGTGCATTGCCAGGGAACACTCCAACAAGCCCATAGCTGAGCGTGCATTGGCCTCTCAGGTCCTGCGCTGGTAAAAGCATCTGTTAGCCATGGCTCAGGAGTCGGCCTGACATTTATTACCCCAACATCTCCTCTGCTTGCGAAATGCTCTGCTACTGCATTTCTTTCTCTTTTTTTTTTTTTTTTTTGGCGGTGCTAAACCATTCCATTTTAAAGGAGAAAAGCACACGAAAAGACATAAAAATGGTGGCAGACCGGGGAAGCGTAGCTGTGCTCACAGTCTGAATGAGACAGTCGCCATGGTCACTTTGCCATGGTCACTGTAACTGTGGATATGGTAGGAACAGTACCTGCTGCAGCATAGACTACTGGCTTTGTTGGTGACCTATTCCATATGACTCTTATTAAGTTACACTACAGAAACTTCTACTTTTTGATAATGTGTGTTGTAGTCCTGTTTAAATAAAATCATCTGTTGTTGGACTATAAAGAAAGTGCTCATAAATCATCTCAACATTTAGACGTTTTTGCTTTTAGCTAATAATCTGGTGTCTGCTGCAAGAAATGTTGATTAATATGAGCTCAGAAACCCTGTGAACTTTGATTAATTGTGGCCTAGCCTTGCACAGTGCTGTGTGTCGAGCAACAAAGCCTTGCTACATGGACAGACAAACAGTGGGGCTAATTACAGCAAGAAGACCCAAGTCTCCGAGGTACTGCACTCTGGCCCTCGCCATTCAACCAGTGCTGGAAAAGTCATTACTGTGTGAACTGCACCGCTGAATATAACACACAGAGAGCTCCAGTCCTGATACAGCAGCAGGAGCCGCGGTTAATTGGGAATGACTCAGAAGTACGTCACTCTGTGCCTAAGGCTTTAAATTGTTTTAGCAGTACAGTTTGTAGTAAAATATTGGAAAATGTTGCAGGCCACAGAAGGTGAAGTCTATAAGCATGACAATAAACTTTTGGTATTGTTCATACAACTGTCAATAACACCTGTGGTATATACACGCATGCATGTGTGTGTGTGTGTGTGTGTGTGTGTGCCTGTGCGTGCGTGTGCGTTTGATTGTTTTTTTAAAGAAGCAATTATAATACAGATTAAAACAGTCACAGTGATCATCTGGTTTAGCACACTCTGGGTTCCTCATTCAGGGTCGTTTCTTGTGATGTTGGGGATGTACTATTAGCTTGGTTTGCATGTAACAGCCTTGGGCAGTGGATCCTGCAGGTGTAGCAGAATACATACAAGAACAGCTACAAAACCTCACCATCCATCTGAGCAGTGCTTTCATGTAGGTAAGTGGATTCTCACTGCAAGAACCAGAGGAAGCACAGATCAGGGGCTATGTTATGCAAATTCACTATTTATAAATAAATAAATACATTTATAAAAAGGAAAAAAAACTAAGTCTACTGTTACACATCAGTTTATAATTTAAAATCAGGAGCAACATGCTTATTTACGTTCAAGGAAATTTGTTTGTGTACCTAGGCACCATGTAATTTCAATGGAAACTACTCCTACATTTATCAATTAGCATATTAATTCTAAATGAAATGGAGTGTAGGTAAACTATGACGCATAGTACAAGATTTAAAAAAAAAAAATGACTGATGTTCTGGAGTAGGAAAAATCAGATGCCTGCCATGTTGTTTTATGAACAAACCCCCTCATTAAAATATGTTAAAATCGTTGGCATTTTTATATTCAAATCAAGATGAAAAGTTCATTAAAGAGGATAAATATTTCATTAGATGCTAAATAAAACAAAGAGAATTTTTGGCTTCTCTCAGCATAAAATTCCTTTGAAAGATTAATTAATACATGTAAATTATGCAAATTATGCCCATGCAAATATTTTATGAAGACAATTAAGGGAACCATTAATTACAGCCTTTTTGCTTCAGTGACATTCATTCATTTAATTTAAATTTCACTTTAACTGTTTTGATGTTTAATCTTGCAACAAAGAACTTTATCTCTTCTCACAGGGTCATGTAAACTTGCAGCGCACATCAAGAGGCAGGAAGCGAGAATCAGAAGAGATGCCGAAGAGATATTATGGATGGTATCGCCAGGATTTAGTGGCAAGATGCTCCACCAGAAGCGCCAAGCCAGGAAAAACAGTCAAGCTTATTCTTGGAACGGATTCAAAACGCTGGAAAAGCGATTAATAAACACAGACTGTGTTAATATAGCAGAATTACAGAGTGTGACAAAAGACAAATAGAAATAATTAGTTCTCTGAAATTATACCTTCATTATTTTTTTCCTTTTTTTTTCCAGCAGTGAAGACTTGAAATTGAAATGGCTGTGTATGGATCAGGTCGGACATGTCTCCTTCTCTCTAACGCTAGTATAATTCATCAGCTTCTCTTTTTCTTTTTTTGCCATTTGCATGTAATTATGCAGCACTGGTTGGGGGGGCGGGGTTTGTTACAGCAGTAACGACATGGATCCCAGATGAATGGAGTTCTAATTGAACAGACAAGCAGTGTTACATTCACCACTCTTTTAAACGTCTTCTTCATAGTACCAATAATCAATATAAGGGACTATGTTATCCAACTTAGGGAGATTTATAGCTGCAAGTGAAGTAAACTAAAAGTTAATAAGATGATTATTACTAACGGATTATTCAACATCCGTTCAAATCCTACTTGGGTGTGTGCCTCTACTTGAGTCTATGAGTAAAGAACCCGATTAAGCCAATGCCCTTCTTCTGTTCACACTCTCCTTGACTTTCATTTTGTGACTTTAAAATAGGAACTTCTAAATATAACAATTACTGCAGAAATATGATTAATCCTTAACATAAAAACTGTATTATCATAATATGCATGACTTTATGTTCTAGAACAAAATTATTCAGGCCCCAGTTATCAGTTGGGTGAGATTTAGTGGGGTTAAAAGACTACTCCTTTCATTGAATTCTTCCTTCACAAAAATATCTTTTTAAGTAGGCTAATCAAACTGGGTTATGGGGCTTTTACTTGAGAGTGAGTATTAAACTGCCATTTCCAACATTTCATAGCAATTTCCACAGACTATTTTCAAAGGGAAATGGAGACCACTCATTCATTGATAAGGGTGGTGTTCTCAGGAAGCTGATGGGTAGAGTTATTTAAATGCTAAGACTTATACTACTTGACGCAGAGTTACATATTCATTCTCTGAGTTCAACAGAGACAACAACCAATAATATCACAACAAGGCAGCATGAGAACTGTAGTATTTCTTTGACATTTGCTAACAGAAATGGGTGGTGTGCAAACTAATCGAAATGTTTGAAAATGTCTTTTCTTTCACTCTGCATATTTCGACAATCCAAGAAAGATTGATGTTGCATTAGGGTGATTTATTTTTCACTCTTAGCCTGAGCTGCTGCCATAGTTGGGGAATGTGATTCTGACCACCTGTGGCTCTAATGAGGCAGGGGACAGGTAAGCGTCCTGTGTTTAGCAGTTAAATGTTGGTGTGCAATCCAAAATCTCTCAAAGATTAATCACACCTTTGCAAATGAGCTTTGCAATTATATCATGACAGAACTATAGAAAAAATTGTGGCACTATCATTGACTCAGTATGTGTGGTTAAAGTTGCAATGAGCACATTTTCAGAATAGATTCTTTATTAGGATATTAGCATTAGGATATTAGCATTAGGATATTAGCATATTCAGGTCTGGTGGGCATTTCTTATGATTTTTATAGTGAACAGTGTATATTGCCGAGTTTGGTTTCAGTGCATCTGTTCACCTGTAAACTAAAGATATTAAAATTATAAATAAGGAATACTTTCATGCTTACACATAAGTTTCCATGTCCATCAAATGTAATCGATGTATGGTGTCCACATTTTGCTTCTTCAAGTTTTGCACTTGAGCCTTGATGCTAACATACTGCAGCTAACAGTCAATGGAAACTCATGACCACCAGTTAACATCCAGCCAACTGTATGCTAAAATGCTCAGTCTAGCTCATTTTAGTGCATGCCTCAGGCAATGTAGTTAAAAACATTGTGATGAAGTAATATCAAATCAACTTGCCTGTGATAGTTTTCACCCTAAAGGACACTGTTATTTATAAAACTGAATTAAAGTAAATCACGCAGTTGAAAACTGAAAACTTGGAATCACCTTTTCTCTTAAATAATAATTTGACATCTTTACCATTTAAATGTGGTCTTATTCTCCATTTTATGAAACTGCATCTCAGCAAGAAGTTTGCATTATGCTAATCAATAGCCATAATTTCACTTTATTTGTTAGTTACGTTACCCTTATAGGTCAAGAAGCAAAATTTGGACACCAAACATGACAGGCTGATTGACTACTTCTGAGGGAAGAGGAAACTCTGCCCAGATGTTTGCTTCTCTGAACCTTTCCTTTCAGGTAAAGCAGAAACTCCAGACTTGTCCATTATTCATTTCAGAAAGGTAACTTTGATTTCTGTGCTTGACACAGACTGCTCAGCTACTGCCCCCAGTGGCTACCTCTGCAACATAAGGACCCAAACCACATGATAGGTAGACATCAGCGAGTACCGTTATTGCTGTACCTCAAGCTACAAGATTAAAGATATAGCTTAATACGGGTGTGAAAGTCACAGCCAATATGAACTTCTGACACGTGTATCAGAGATTTTGGCAATGTGCTGACAACAGCCGAGAGTACATCTTATCCGTAACCTGAAACACGGAGAGGGGAAAAAACATCCCCTAATAACCTTTACACTGGACTTTAAGGATTTCCTTTGTTTAGCTGGTATGGACAGAAATCAAAGTGCATGTTCTTCAGGCACCTTGTAGACATTTAGCGATTCTGTTGACACACCAAATAAATAAACAAACAAACTTCATTTTTAAAAAAGGGCTCAGAATACAGCAAATGTAAGAGGCAAACTTCTTCAGAAAATGATGCCAATTGTTATGAGACATTGGAAGAAATAGTCTGATTTAAATAAATAGAGTGAAATGAAGTTTCCTTTTGCAAGGCAGCATTAAAAGTCCCCAGCTGCTCATTTGCAAGCAAAAAAGGTACATCCCCCCCTCACCTCCCTATCCCACACCTTAAACCAACACTGAAAAGAGGCGGACAGGACATGAAAACCGGCATCGCCGCTTCCTGTTTTAAGAATGGCCAATGAGTCTACTTTTTTTCCGACACTGGTCAACATGCAGCCTTCGCTAGCGAGACCGACTTTATTTTTTTTACAATGAAGTGTTGTCTTGATGAATCCTGGTGATCTTGACCTTCCTCTCGAACTGTGAGCTCTGTGGCCCAGATGGTGAGCTGCATGCTTGAACAGCAGGCTGAAACTAAGCCTCATATTGTGGAGCTGCGGCGAGATTTATAGTCTCCTCAAAAAACATGTACCTTGTATTGTCCTTTCAGCATCTGTTCTGCCACTGCTGCGGTCAGTCTCTATCTCCTGGGTCAACGAGTCTGGCAAAATGAAAGGATAATGACGATTAAACATCCATAGCATCTGCGCTTAATTAGGAGGGCTTTGTTTTTGAACATCGTTCCGCATGATTGATGGCGGCAGGTACGAACGGCCGCGGCACATAGCACGACTGAGGCTCAAACCCTGATGAGGTGAGGAATGCAGCGAATGCAGACCAGGACTCCAGGTTGTCAGCACATGTTAGCCCCAACCTGGATCTGAGTCTCTGGCAAAGACATCACAGATGTGATATTGCTACTTCTTCAGAACATCGCGAGCTTCTTACAGTACATAATGCTTAGACTCTGCTCACACGGTTTGGGGTCGCATTGGCGTCTAGGGCACTTGTGTTTTTGAATCTCAGGTATAAGTCCACATCAATCCTCACGCGGGATTTTGACAGCAACCACTCAATCACGTCAGAACAACCCAGATTTGGGTCAAATGTGTCAATTGTTTATATGGCTGAAAAAGCATTTATTTTACACAGACAGTTCCTTCCTCGTTTAAATATGAAGGCTCTCCTCCATTAAAATCCCTAGAATATTATATCGATACCGAGAGCATTATAGATGTACTAATGCTAATGAGGTGGGGCTAATTAAAGACTGCATGTTTTTATAACTGCACCCAAACACTTTATTTATGTTAGGTATTTTTCTCCTACAGTTTTGCAAACAATTGAACTTTTTCTCATGTAATTGAATTACTTGTGAACCCAGGCTGTTAAACACCTTCCTGACTAATACAGCATCGTCCTTACGTCAAACAGGAATAGTTGTCTGAAAGTCAAAAAGTACAAATTGACGGTTAACAGCTTCCTGCTCAAATCAAATGTCAGACTAAACTGGGCTAATAGGCTAAACGGAGCTGTGATTGAGCCTGTCCCCCTTATTACTTTTCATTAGCGAGCCGTCCAGCAGCACATTCTCTTCCTGGCTCAAACCGGCTGCTCATTAGCTGCGGTCTGCTCCGCCCTGGAAATGCGATGGAGAATGGGCATCCAGCGCAGGCACGCGTCACACGCGGCTCACCGTTCAGGGAGCGGAGGCTCTCCGTGGGAGACGTCTGTTTGAGCGACTGCTCCGCCTGCTCCCTCCGCTTGCACTCGTACTCTAGCGCCTCCTGCAGTTTCCTCTTGGCCTTCTTCTCCTTCTTCAGGCGTTTCTGAATTATCGCTGAAGAGACACGCACGCAGACGCACACGCGCGCACGCACACCCACACACAAAGCAGTCCCAGGTTGAAAGTCCCAATCAACCAGAGGGGTAAAATGAGCAAAGAATTCTGAAATTAATAACTGGTGGAAGAGCGACTTGGTATTCTGAGTACGCTCTCTGCTGCTCATAGAAAGTTGGGGGGGGGTTCTTGTTCAACGAAAATGGACTGTGTCATTAGCAAAATAATTGGGCCAGCGATAACCTGGATTAACCTGGGTTAAAGTGCCAGTGGGACAAGGTTCAGCAAAACTTACTCCAAAGACAAAAGGGGAGGAGTCTGCTGAATATAAAGCAGCCAGTGCCTGCAGGGCACTCCCGCACACTTACACGGATACTGAGGAGGAAGCGCTTTATTAAACTGCACTTCATTCATTACGTGCAGCGAATGCATAGAACATGAGGATTAAGACCAATTGGTGACACTTTTGTGTACAAAGAATATAAATCATTTAATATGGGTATCAAATATATTTAAACGTATGTGCGCTAATACAGTGGTACGGGATACAGCAGAGAATGTAACTAGGGGCAATGTAAAATGTAAGGAGTGCTTTTATTATCAAAGATGGTTGTAATTTATTAGTCCAACTATGAGCAATCTACAGACCAATCATCACTTTCCCCTGAGAAATTCTGTTCTACATTTAAAAATATTTACTATTTGAACCATTTATGGCATATGTATTTATAATTACCTTAATATAAAATATGCTCACAAGCACTTCAGCATGGAAAATCAATGTGTGCTCATTTCTAGCCTATAATATGAACATGCCTCCTGCTGCTGTAGTTATGATCACATCTTTGGAGCTGCTGCCACACGAAGCACAGGAAGTCTAGCTCATGTGTGTAAGCCTTTAACCTGCCATGTTAAATCACTTTAAAAACTGTCGCTCTATTCCTTAAATGATCAGATATAGCGCTGTGTACCACTGGATATGTGAATACATTGTGTGCTTGCAATATTGACAACTCCTTTTCCTAACTGCATGGTGGTTAAAGGCTACGTGACACAGTGTGTACATTGTTCCCAACTGCTGCACTGTGACAGACAGTAGTACATGGAAACTGTGTATGCTGAAACATTCATTATAATGAAGCAAAGGTTGGGGGGTGCTGAGGATACATTACTCATGAACTTATATTTGCTATTAAATGGTTGAACTGAGTGACTGCTTACCGAGAATGGCCGTGGTCTACTTTTACATACTGATCTCAGTGATAGCATTCATTTATATTTACAAACGTGGCCTACAGACATCATAAAAAATCCACTATTCAGTGGATAATAAATTGTGTGTGTGTTTGTTTGTGTATGTGTGTGTGTGTGTGTGTTTGTGTGTGTGTGTGTGTGTGTGTGTGTGTGTGTGAGAGAGAGAGAGAGAGTGTGTGTGTGAGAGTGTGTGTGCGTGTGTGTGTGTGTGTGTGAGAGGTTGTGTGTGTGTGTGAGAGTGTGAGTGTGTACCTCTGTTCTTCTGTTCCACAGCCAGTTGCTTTTCCAGGGTCTCTCGGAGTTCTCTCTCCCTGAACAGTTCCATCTTCAGCTCTGTCTTCTCCAGCTGCACCTGCTTCTCCTGGGCACGGGCGTTGTCGATGGCCACCTTCAGCAGACCCTACAGAAGTATCAGGGACATGTGTTATACTGCCCACCACAAAGATACCGCACTGGAAGCAACTTCATGTGTAGGCAGATCCTATCAGCAGAGGCTAAGTAATACACAAGGGTTATTATAGGCTTCTGATTGTAGTGCAAAATCTCTGTCTAACCACTGGAGTTTTCAGTCTTACAGTCAGAGTTCATTAATTAGTTGAAATGCAAGAGTGATATCAAGGCTCTGAGGTTTTTATGACCTCTCTTGGCCAGAAGGGTAAAACAGAGAAAGTATTCTATCCATCTAATTGATTTCTGTAGCTAGAAAGTACCAGGTCGAGGTGTTACAAACATTTTACAGACTTCTCACCAGCACTTGTATAACCAGTTGTGCATTTGTGGCTCTGATAAAGCTGTGACCATTTCAAAACAATTATTGCCCAACACACATGCAATTAAAGCAGATGCAATGGGCTATATCATACTAATTGTTCCTTCGCATGACCCCAATTTAGACTAAGTTGCTTTATCTCAATTTTCTGCTTGGATCACTTTTGTTGATTTGTGTATGGGCGCTCAATCAAAACGTTACTCTGGAATCATGATTAAAGATGACTAACTCAACCCGGGCGCATGCAAGGAGTCCGTGCGCTCGGGCTAATTACCGGCGAGACCGGCAGGGGCAGTGTGCCTCTGATGTCCCTATCACAGGAGCGGTGCTCGGCCCCTGCCCGCCTCCCATCATTAGTCGCACAGGCCATGCTAATCAGCCACATTCATCTTTCCGTCCCGCTTTCATGTGCGCACCGCCAACGGCGGCGATCGAGGGTCCGATGGCGCGACGTGCAGGACGCATTTGTGCTTATTCGGCGTTTTCTTCTCTGCGGCGGCGTAATGCACTAAGGACGGGGCGCGGAAGGAAGCGCGTCGCGGGTGGAGGGGTGTGAATTCGGCAGCACTACATGGGTGGCAGGGGATTGGGGGGTGGGGGTGGAGCATCCGACCCATTCACGTCATTTACAGTGATGTGACCTGAGGAGCGGTGCTCTGTGATGACACACCTGGCCAGTCTGGCAGCATTTTCGCTTTGAGCTAATAGAGGCCATTATGTGTAACTGCATGTCTGCGCAGTGCCTATATATGCGCGCGCACACACACACACACACACACACACACACACACACACACACACACACACACACACACACACACACACACACACACACACACAATACACAGACCGAGCCATTTGACTAATCATTAGGGAGTTCTGTGGATAATAGACATTGCTAAGAAAGGAGCACAACAATATCGACACACATACAAACATACCAACACTTAGCTCCTTTTTTAAGATTTTGCAGTCTGCAATCAACGACACTACAGGTCAACAGGTCAGCTATTATTTTTCCAACGTCCAATAGGAATAAGCCTAAAAAACACGCGTATGCTGTGACACCCTATATGACAGGACTGTTGAGAGCCTGATCATGTAAAGCTTTGTTGTAATACCTGGTGGGTGGATAACATACATCCTTACAAGACAGATGTTTGAGATTCGCTGAAATGGAACCATCATGTTTGGCTGGTTTTTCAAAGCAGAAATCGCTGCCTCATGCCAGGGCTTTGAGAAAAAACTTAGCATTTTATATACTTTCAATTCTGGTTTCTTTTCATTGAAGTTTGAGTTATTTTTTATCAGCTTCTTTTATCGTATCCTAAGTCTTTCAACATTAGTCAACAAAGATTGGCTTTTCTTCCTGCACGCCCTTACTAAAGAAGCAGTATTAAGCTGGTGACTCACAGGAGACAGCAATCAAGAACTCTGTGCTGTTTTGGTGCAAAGTAACCATCTATTAACCATCTATTATACTTTTGGTAGAAAGTTCAGACCTACCTTACATGAACTGTCTGTTGGTAACCTGTTGGTACACCATCAAGAGCTCACCTGAATGTTGGTCAAGAGCGTCTCTATTGATGACAGCCCGTCAGGAAACAAGAAAGGTGATGGGAACCCAGGAGGTAACGCCTGGCCAGCCAGCGACAACCTTTCGTAGCTGTCCCTCGCTGTAGGGGTGCACATGGAGGGTTCTTCTGGGGGCAAAGCACAAGACACACTCACTCAGCACAACTGCAGCCAGGAACAGATTACGCGTCAGTTGCAACACTGTAGTATGGAATAAATCATTATTTTTTCTGGGATTGGTGTTTATACACACATTTTGTTTGTGCGAAAATCACATTAACATCTATACAAGCATGTCCAATCGGCTGGAAATGACTGATAGCCCATTCTGTCACTGTCATGTGAATAAACCCTATTATTGATGCTACTGTATGTGTGGCTGTTAGCAATGCTCGAGAGCTTCTAATCACATGAATGGAATGAAATTCATGAACAGAACACTACGAGCCACCCTTTCAGTGGTTTTGCGGCTGTGTCGGTTGTCCCCGGTAATGTTGTGGGCGTAGATGTGCTAAGAATCGAAGTCTGCCCGGGCCATATGGCCCGCCAAGCCTCTGCTATGAAGAGGCTGCGCTCAGTCAGATGCACATGGCAGGCCTTGATCATCAAGGGCCCGTGCTCCGCAACAAAGACAATATGGCACAAGGTGGCCAGCCTTCATTTACTACCTTTCAGCACGGGGGCATTTCCTCGGGCACGAGCGGCACTGCCAGCTCATCTGAAAGGAACTAGTCCGGTGAAAGAATCTGTGGGTGAAAATCAATACGACTGAGGCAGAAGTTATCAGAGCGGAATCACGGGTGACTTAAAACAGGTTTCAACAGAGGAGGCAAACATCTGTGATTGACCCTCTACAGGTCTGAGTGTTTGCAAAGCGCGGAGCTAAAAAGGTGACTTCTATTGTCCGTCGGAAAGCTGGCGAAAGATAGACATGGACAGGAAATAGCACTCAGAAACACAGTAAGGGCGTCTGCTGGAGCCAGACCTACTAAAGCAAGTCAGACCAAATTAAAATGAACACGAGTGATTTCAGTAACAGGATCAATTACTAGATCACAACTCTGTACTGATTGGTTTAATTATAGCTACAAACTAAGTCCTTTTGCATGTTCTAATAAACTAATAAAATAGGCACAGGTGTATACTGGAACAGGGAATACCTTTCACAGCATGGAATGGACCTACTATAATGCCCCAGGGGTAATAATGCCTTGTCTATTACTGAATTACCTGAACAGAGAACACATACTGCGCACTGTAACATACTGTAACTGTAACAGTGATGGCACCATATTACAAGGAATGAAACATTTTATAGCACTGAAAGTAGCTTATCAAAATGAATAAAAAAACAAATGAACATGCAAGTCTTTTAGTTCTGACTGGACAGCCATTTTACAGTCTTTAATGAAAGCCATTTATCTTATTGCAGAATCGCAGAAAAGCTACATCAGAGCCTTTTTAGGCCCTAAAACGGGAGGAGGCAGCATCTGAAGGGGTGTAAATCTGAGCGTGGGCATTAAGCAGATGTCGCGTATGTAATGTAATGTAAAGCGGGGCCCAGCTCCGGAGCAGGGACACACTTCATCCGAGGAGCCACAGTGGCCTGTCGGAGGCCTGATGACATCACACACCATTAATCACATCCATGAGGATAGACCCCTGCCATCTGTCGCGCACGCCATCATAACTCTACATCCATCTCTCTATCGCTCTCTCTCTGTCTTAGACATGTGCACACAGGGGCCATCATCCATCCCCCCCACCCCTGCCCCCAACAGGCGCACGCACACACACGCACACACACGCACACACACACACACACACACACACACACACACTGTAAGCCCACAGCCATTCCCATCCACAGAGCCCAGTGACGACACGCTGCCCCAGCGAGCTGCCAATCACCATCGCGGGCTTCTTCAGACACGCATCAGGAGCCGTTGCATCTGAGGGTTGAGCGCCGAGGCTACAAACCGAGCCTGGCCGAGCCTGGGTCTGACTGTGCTGGCACCAAAGCCTGCTTGTTGATCCCGTTTATTAATGTTGGTTCTAAAAAAACCAAGTCGGACAATCCAAAGGCCCCTTCCACAGCAGGCCTCTCATACAGAATTAATACGTGTTTGCATGGCCCTCTAAATCATGCGCCAACACGGCGAGACCAGAGGAGCCCCGCAACTCCCATCAATATTCACTAACGCCAGCCAAGGCTTGGTAACAGCTGGTCTTACATTAATTAGTTTAAAGTATTTATTTCATCCATCTCCAGAGCAGATTGAGCAAAAACATTAGAGATTATTTCAAGCATCTGCAAATGCCCTGGAAACGTCAGGCAAACCAACGGTTGAGGCTCAGCCGCCAGGATGAGGGCTTCATAATTTAGGCTCCGCGGAAGAGGGGGAGGCGGAGAGGAGGCTTGCAGGTTTCAGCGGAGGAGCTCCCTGCAGCCTCTCCCACAAAACTCCCTTCCCCTCCAGTTCATTACTGACAATGGATGGCTGCCTAATGGATAAACATTTGCTAGTAATTTAATTTCATAAATAAAAAATCAAACGTTCACTTTTCAAATAGGTCATCACCAACACTTGATGGGCTGTTATTATTTTGTGTCTGTGTGTGCACGCGTGTGGAGATAAAGAGGTGAGTGGATTAGTGGGGGAGAAAAATATATCAGATACGATTATTAGATCACGAAGTGTTTGAGAGGATTTTTCCTGCTCTGGCGTGTCCCATGGCGTTGATACGACAAACGCCAAGTCGACAGAGCGACAGAGAGAGAGGGAGCGACGCGGAGTTCTGCAGACGGGAAACAATAGGGGAGATTTGGATGTCGGAAGCGTTGCAGTTGGTTTGCATCCACTGTTGCCTCATATTTCATCTTGGCATTAATCATACATCATTGCTTTAACCAACTTCTGCTTGGGAGTCAGCAAGGGGCTCACCGCACACACAATGCCGGATCGCAGGCTGCTTTGCGGCGCTTTGTTACAGCGAAACAATCTGTCGCCCATTGCGAAGCATACATTTGCTCTCAAATTACCAGTTGAGCTCTCGAAATAACATCTGAGAACCCAGACCAAATAAACTGGCACTGCATATTGCTGCTGATATACTAAGAAACGTTCCCACCCTTTACACCCCCGGCCATGCTGCACTCTCGTTAGCCACTCTTGAGTGGTACTGCCTTTTTGAAGATTCTCTTAATTCACTCCTCGCTTTCTGCACTCATTTTGGCTCAAGCCTTGCTGTTTATTTCCCACCGTCAGTCCAGAATCATTGACTGGGACTTAATTACAGCAGCAGACGCCAGCACGTTGGAAGAGGCTGGAGGGGAATGTTGCGCTTTCCAGGTGATATTTCTCCGCTGGGGCTGCCAGCGGCAGCTGTGACAGGTCCGAGTGCGGCACTGCCCGCCGGAGAAACCCCTCATGAAATCCTTTCAGGTCAGTCGTGTCACAAATAACATTTCATGCACAACTGTTTTGCAGGATAATAGGAGCCACAAATAAAAACGGGACGCTGTAAATACAATGCATTCCGAATGAAATGCCATAATTTAAAACGACATGCGTTCATGCAGACATGCACACACGCACGCACACACACACACTCCCTCCCTCCTGTGGCAGCAGTAGGAGTCCTTGACAGTATGCTTGCAGTGATAAATCACCTTTCCAGTTAATTTTCTCAGTCCTTATGTGTTGTGCTGCTAAAACAGGGGCTTAGGAATTGACTTGACAAACTATGAATGTAAAAAATATCACTTGGAGGGATCTAGGCTTATCTCCAATTTACATGTTATTAGACTTATATTGTGAGCAACACTTGGGCATGGCCATGCCACAGAGAATCAGAGAGAGAGAGAGAGAGAGATGCAAACGACAACAGAAGACAGAATACATCTCAAACCCCTCTTGACACTGCTTGATATCTTTGATGGAAAGTCACAACAAGGAGATGAGAACGTGTTCACCTGATTTTTAATATGATAGACACAGCATTCCATGATAAATCGACGGAAAACCTTGGGAAATTTTGCAACATTCTCTCAATAAATAGCTTTAATTGACCTTGGGAGCTGAAAATAAGCCATATGTTTGGAGTTGCGCTGTTTGAATTGAGGTCCCTGTGGACCTTTCAGCTGATTCCTCCTATGAAGGCACTGAGCCGGAGGAGAGGCAGAGAGGGAGAGAGAGAGAGAGAGAGAGAGAGAGAGAGAAAGAAAAAAGTGAGCTGGAAGAGAGACCGACAGAGGACTAGAACAGGGGGAGAGGGGGAAAAGAGAAAAGAGAATGAGAGAGAGAGAGCGTGTGGCAGCATTTGGCTGGCCTGGCCAGTCACTGTGATATATTGACAGGTGAAACCTGTGTCCTTGCAAACCTGTGTTCCTCACAGCAGGAGCATAGAATGCTAAAACCTGGAGCATGTCAGTTCCCTCTCGGCAAAGGCGGCTGCTGCTTTCAGCAGACAATTACATTTTATTTGACCTGCCAATGGGCTTGAAAAAGTTGCCGCCTTCCGGGGGAGTGGTTATGACCTTTCAGTCTCATAAATGGAGACAACAGTGCACTGCACAGGAGCTCATCTCCACGTCTGTCTGTCTCCTTGCATCTCTGTTGCAATCAACCCTTTTACAGCAAACACTTTTTATTCACCTAAGCAAAGCCTGACTATGTTTCTGTAGTGTTTTGTTTTAGTTATGTTTGAGCATGCCTAAGTTTAAAGAGCACATAAGGAAAAACCGACCCGGAGAGATGCCAGTTTATTCCGTGCAGAACTTCAACAGGGAGGCTTATGTGCACATGTGTACACATGTACCCCAAAGTGAGAAAAGGTGTGCAACGATCCATACTGGGCAAATTCTTTCAGAATGACTTCAGCATGCACATGTGGTCCACATGGCCAGAATGAACACAGAGACACTATAGGGTGGTATTCGAGACCCTGTCATCACAGATAGCTCCCCCTCTTACCCACTTGGCTCTGCTCTTTTCTGCTCTTCAGTTCAGGGATGAAAATCAGACCTTGCTAAATTCCTGCCGAGAGTCCAAGTCAAGTGCTAGTCAGTTGCTCGCGGATTAACAGGTAACATTCGGCTTGGAGAGCTTTATCTCCATGGGATGAACAGGCCGGGCTTCTCTTTCTCATTCTACCTCTCTACCTCGCCTAATGTTCTCTGCGCTTACAGATTAAATCGCTTGCTGCACAAACCCATTTGAGAGCGGGGAAGGTGAGAGAGGTAATCAGCACAGGCACTGGGCCGTGTTTCCGAAATGCGCTCCCAAACATTACTGTGCACGGGCATAAAATTAGCACCGGGACCTTAAAACGCTGACATTTCGCATGACTTTTGGGAAAGTGACACCCTCATATTTTCACGTAGGATATCATTAAATTCCAGCTGCCCCGTGGCTGGGCCGCGCCATTAATAACCAATTCCGTGCGTCACTCCACTCCCCTCCTTTTTGAAATAATGAATCCTTTGCTTTGCCTTAATAAAGCGAAACGTGTTCTCAAGGCCACGCCGAAGACTGCGACACGGGTGGGCGAAAAGTGTTCGTGCGTCCTTAGCCGTCACGCGCGTTCAGGAACGAAGGCAAAAACGCGACCATGAATCCACGCGTGGAGACGGAGGCCTCCGCTCCCCGATCGCCCAAGCCACCCCCGCACGGCCGTGTAAACGCGCTAGCGCTACGACCAACTGTCACGGTATTCCTTAAACTAGGCCGACAAAACGCAACCTCTCTGATTCTGTTCTGCACGTCGGAGCCGAAGAAGATGTCTTTTTTTTTTTTTTTTTTCATATATACGGCCATGTCATATTTATTGCATAAAGGTCAACGTGTTCATTTGTTCAAAGTCAGCATTTTTTTCCCCTTTCGTTTTTTCTTCTTCTCCTCCATGCACCTCCATATAATAAATGCAGAGAAGGATGTCATTGCCAGACCGCTGAGGATTAAAGGCTCGACTGCCTGTGATGACTGCATTAAAAAAAAACACAAAAAAAACCCCCCGTCCGCTACTTTTGTTTCCGTGAGGGAACCTTGAAACGGGAGTACTCGCGGAGAGAGGCACACCGGCCCCGCGCCGACAGCCGTCGTTTTGTCAACAGACGGGCCGCGAGAGAGGCTTGTGTAACCTCGTGTGACCTGATTAAAAAGACAGAAGGAGGTGCGCGCATTAACGGGCCCGAGTGTTTGAAAAGCAAATGCATTCAAGGTTTGTCCTTTTTCGAAGTGTGGCTCTTATGTATAAATTTGGGAATGTCAGTGATTAAGGACATGCAGGCTATGAATTATGGTTTGTGCTTCAAACGTAACGTTTAAGCAGAAGGTGTGATGACCGACAACTGTGGGGTAGGGATAACATGAGAAATGGCTGCATGCATCTGCAGCGACACAAAACTAGTCCTAGAACACAGAACATTATCGCCATTCTACCAATCGCTAATCTCTAGATCTGGGTGCTGAAATGTCAGTCATCCTAAACTAGAATAGGGCGTCAAAAAGCAATAACGTATATTATTGACGAACATTATAAACTGGTCTTTGTTGGCTGCCTACAGTAGTTCCTCTGGACCCGCCTACCGCTTCCTTTGACACTCTTACACCCTGAATGTTCAATGACTTTATAATATGCTTTTGATATGTGCATATTTTATAACGTTTAGCATTCTCCAGTTGTGTTACATTAGCGACTAATAAATTAGTAAGTCACCCTGATCTTTCCAAGACTCAAGAATCTTGCGCAGCCTTTTCACGATAACTAATATCTCGCAATGTCAGTGCCCTCTGTACACAATGACAGGCATTAGAAATTCAAACAGGAGAAGGGTGGGGGGGGGGGGGATCCGCCCCCGATCGCGACACTTCGACCGGACCGGTATTCACACGTTGGACAATAGCGGAGAGGCAGCAGTTGGACCGCAGAGGAGCGCACTGCCATCCCACTGGGAATGACGCTGCTGCATGTGGCGCTAATCCAGGCTCCACGTACCGCAACACTCGCGAAAGCAACGATGAAAGACGAATGAGAAATGGAAGTGGGAACTTTTTTTTTTTTAGGTACGGCTTAACAGGCTCGGGTCCGACTCCCTTCCGCTCTCGCGAACACAAGCAAGCGCGCAGAAATGGATGCAAATCCATTTGCGCCTGGTTCGCAGTTATAAAAATACTTAGGGGGGCTTTAAAGCGGGTTGATGTGTTAAGCGTGTGGAAATCTGTTTTGATAACATTATTCATAACACTGGCTTTACGCTGCTTGAATTAATAACACTCCATTTACAGATGGAAGAAAGTTGGCGTGGTATTTCAAGCTAAAGAGATTAATTTTTAAACACCTAATTGCCGGGCCGGGGCTGGGTGGGATAAGCAACCTTCGCCGGGGTCTCCACTGCTGCAAAGTCAAGGTGACTGGAACACTTAGGCTTTCAAACGAGCGAAGCCGTGAGAGAGCGGAGAATTAGTCTTCCAGCGGTTTTCTTCCACCCCTGTTCTCTTTTATTAGGACTGATTTACTTCACAGTTGAAAGGATATAAAAGCTTTAAGTATCCGACTATAATTACACTAGAGTCAAAATTTAAAGGTTTGACTCACCATGTCTGCAAGTCGGCTACAACTTGGCAGCACGATAACGGCGCTCTATTCGACTGAGTGCCTGGCAGTCCTGCACTTTAATAGGCCATCAGATGGCTGTGCAAGAATCAGTGTTCTTGAAGTCTGCAAACAAGACTTGCTGTTGTGGAAATTCGCAATTGTTTATCTCGGTAAAATTGGATCTTGGCATGTTCGCGACGTCTAGCAAGCTGTTTGCATATCAGAGGCCTGGAATCGGACAAACGGATCTTGTAAAGGCAGGACGCACTGGGCCTACACGATGAACGGGAATCAGAGCCAGGGTCGACATAGCCTCCTCTTGACAGTTGCTACGCCGTGTTTTATTTGGAAGCACAAATTAGCGGCAAAACGGAACCGGGGTTGCAAATCGTTACATTTCATCTGTCCAAGGGCAAGCAGGTGAATTTGTTCACAGCAGTTGCGCGTACGCGCACCGGGAATTCACAAGGAGGATGTGATAGAATTAAAAAAAAAAAGGGGGGGGGGGGGACATTGTGATTCAACCTTCTGCTAAGAAAAAAAAAAGCTTTCAGACACAAGCTAATTTGCTAATAAACAGCACGGAAATGCACGACTCACGTAGGGGAAGGAACGGCAAGCCTGGAACGGACTGCTCGTGAATAGGCAGTAACGCCTTCACGCCTATGCAAACGGCTCCATAACGCGCCCGTGAAATGAAGGGTAACCTGACGCAACCCAGCGCGCTGTGATGGACAAGGAGATTTCGCCCTCGCCAGTGAATGAGAATGCATTATTAAATTTGCCTCTCCGCTCACTAGATACACTTAGCTGACCACAGCATCTTTATCTCCCCTAACCAAAGCCTTGCATCTTGGCAGGAGAAGGCATTCTGTCACTTTTGAGGCATTTCAAAAATTAAAAAAGAACCTCTTTCTTTTCAACGTCCCTAAAAGCGGTGCGTTTTTCTTTTCTTTTTTTCCTTGCTGAAATGTGATTAGCAGTCAGCGGTGTCATACGTTGGAACATTCGGGAAGGCGAGCAAATAGGAGCCATCCAAACGAACCGCGGGGGTCCCGGGGGCATTTCCCTGCCTGCATCAACAGCACTGTTTGTCACACCGCTCGCAAAATTTGATTGATCCACTGAATTATTATATTTTTTTTGCACCCTTTCACTCGGACAGGACACACTGACGTGCTGTTTGATCATAAACCTCAATTGTCTGCCAAGTCCCATTTCACCTCCTCATGGCTAATGATCCGGGCTTTTGTCTTTAGCAGGAGTTGGCAGAGTCAGCACACGCCTTCGTTCGCTGCCTCCTCCCCCCCCCCCCCCCCCACCCAACAAGAATGGCAAAGACACTAAAAAGGCAAAAGGCAACACGCTTCGACTGCACCCACGGCGAGGTGGGAGATGAACCTTGCCAGTGAACGTCTGCTGAATGTGACTAATGAAAAAATAGAGAATTGGGACATCGATTGTTTTACACGAACTATTAGACTGAAAATTGGTAAATTCTCTAAAAGCTTCAATCAATCAAATGATCAATCAATCCAATTTATACTCTGGTTATTGGTCAGATAATGTAAAATTTCATCAAGCTATGCAAGAATCACACTGGCATTGAATTACCCTTTTATTCTTATTGCTTTTCAAATTAAACCAGATATTAACCTACACTACATACATTATGTGACAGACATTTATGAAGGTATATTAAAATCAAGCTCATAAAAGCTCATTTAAATTCAGTGCTACATGTGGCACTTTGATTTTGGCACAGTGGCCCTGCAGTTGTTCAGATACAATGAGAAATGTGAGTAACGTACACAAGGCGTCACAGAAATGGTGACAAATATTATGATAATTACATGCAAAATAAAATCGGTTCAGAAATTGCCACTGTAAAGGAAACAAAGCTTGAGCCCAAGGACAGATGCACCACAGATCACGCTGCCTGACTCCACGACGCCTGACTCTCACAGTGACATAGCTTGATGGCAGCCTAACGCTTAGGCCCGTGTGCACTTTCATTAAAGTTCAATCATTTACGAGAAGACAATAAAACATCTTAGTAAGTCACTCTGGATATGAGCGAATGTCAGTAAGGCATCAGAAAAGAGTTTCCATAGTTCTGCTGCATTAAATTATATGTGTGCAGACTTTCCATATATGTACAACATACTTGTACCCCTCTAATTCATTACAAAAGCCGGCAAACAAATTCAAGCCTGATACCATCCAAGTGCAATCTGAAATAATTGCCCACAAGATACACACTGAACAGAACTCCTGGCATGATTGCAAAGCATGAGAATTCTTTTTAACTGCACATTTTATTGCTTTATCATGCCGTCATTTTGCATCTCCACTTTGATTTCAGCTTTTAAAACAGGTTGAGGGGGGAAAAAAAACAAAAAAACTTTTATTCTGTTTCTTTTGATGTTCCTGTTTTTGATGAAATAATATAATGGCTAACACATGCTTCGCCATTCACTGACCAGCTGGCAAATTATCTAAGTGATAGTGATAAGCCCTTGCCATGCTCCATCATTCATACCAATGCATCCCAGAGCCTGTCAGCTTGGACAAACCAAACGTGATTATTCATTGCACATTTAAAGCGGGATGCTGAGGTTGAATGTATGCCTCAGTTCCTGCACAACCAAAGACACAATGAGCCGGCAATACAGGGGTTGGCTTACAGTAAAGCGGCTCTTTGCTTTGGCACAATGAGCTGGTGATGAGCCTCGAGTCTTTTAGGCGGTTGAATAACGTGAATGCGGCACGGCTCTAGAAAACTGTCACAATAACAGACAGGGTGACCAACCGGATTGCATGAGAAAAACATATAACAAGAGAGAAAACTTTTGTTGCATTTCAAATGAGTGAAGCCATAAAAACCCCTCACAAGCACTAATCTGCCTGTTCATTACTTTTTATGGTTGATGTGAATGCTTAGGATTTCTGCTAATGTAAGCTCATGTTGGAGGAGACATATATGAGATTAAGATAACCTTCACTGAAAGTATACTCATTTATCCATCACATTTTCTTATAGGGTGAATTGTTTGCCAGTGACACTTATTTTCTTGTAACTTAATCCTATTTCTCATCACTGTACAATTTTTACTTCATAAACTTTGTTCACCAAAAAAAAAACCTTACACAGCCTCCCTTTCCAGACTTCATCTTATCACTAATCGATGCAATTAGTTAACTTATTTGAATTGAAGGCCCCTAGTGAGCAGTAATCTGGGCTAACATACATTATAACAGCTTCCAGTTTGCTACATGCACGCATTTGTGGTGCCTCAAAGGAGTGCAAGCTGACTCATGTTAAAGTGTGTCTCTGTGGACAGTGATGTCCTCGGTGGACAGTGATGTTCTCTGTGGACAGTGATGTCCTCGGTGGACAGTGATGTTCTCTGTGGACAGTGATGTCCTCGGTGGACAGTGATGTTCTCTGTGGACAGTGATGTCCTCGGTGGACAGTGATGTCCTCTGTGGACAGTGATGTCCCCGGTGGACAGTGATGTCCCCGGTGGACAGTGATGTCCTCTGTGGACAGTGATGTCCCCAGTGGACAGTGATGTCCTCGGTGGACAGTGATGTCCCCGGTGGACAGTGATGTCCTCTGTGGACATTGGTGCAATACTTTAGGTTCTTCCTTCCTTGCTGCAACTGTAGAAGTTCCAGTCAACAGGCTTTAGGTTTTTTAAGGTCAGTGACCTTGAGCCTGTGACTGGCCAGGCCAAGGCGAAGCGAGTGGATAACTTAGATTCACAATTGTAATAATTTATGCATTCGTTTTTTTTTCCAATATTTTCTATTGCTTCTCTGCCACATTTTTAAAAGCTCTGACTTGATTTGAGTTTGCAAAAAGCTGTAAATATTTTATTGAGTATATGAGTCGAATGAATATTATGTCAAACAAAACACAAAAACCTTTTAACTTGCATTATTAACAAAGGCCTACAGAACTGAATGTTAATGTTAGAATCAATGAACAATGGAGCTTCATCCTCAGGTGTAACATGTTTCTAGCTGCCACATGTTTTAAACACAAGATCAGGCAACAAGGAGCAGAAACTACAGGAGACTGTTGCAGGATGTGTCTACTATCGTCATGGCTGGTTTGACTGCATCCCATGACTGCATCCCAACTGTCAATGACTGTGATGTTAAGTGTAATGATGTACACCTATCCATATCTATTCAAAACTGTGCAATTTCAGCTGTTGTTGGACTGATTCTAAAATTCGACTGAAATGATTACGTCTCATAAATTACTCATTTTGTTGTTATTGTTGATACTAGGGTTATGGGTAGCCACACACCACGGCCCCCAAGCCTCGCCCATATGGACATGCATTTACAAACATTTCCCCCTAGGAGAGGAATGATGTTAAATGTTTGATGTCAAAAAGGGTTTTATCAGCAAAGGCTTTAGAGCCATTCACGTTTCCGTGTTTGTCAACTACCTGCTGTTTCATTAGACAGAGGCTTGTCAGAAGCAACACTGACAGATTCCCTTTGTGAGGCAATTCAATTAGTCCCAACTTTCTAATAGCAGTTTGCTTTTTTACTTTGCTTTCGTGTGGAACGCCACCAAATGTGTTTGTACTTCTGCTGGCAAAGATAACCTGGCAAACGCAGAGCCAGCCATAGCCATATGGTAACTCTTTAGTGTATTATACGTTTTTCATTTTTTTTATCTGCTTTTCAACTTAGAAAGATGGTGTCTCTCTTCATCAACAAAGAAACAAAGATAAAGAGAGATCAGAAAGCACTCTAAACATGCAAATGATGTGTTAGTTCTGTGTCACCTGTCCAGACACCCCTGCCTGGATACTGATGACGTGAAACCCTCAACTGTAATGCCTTGCAAAGCACTGAAAGTATAACGCATGAAATTAATTTAATGCCCTGCTAAGACCATAAAGATCAAACAAGTGGAGAAATACCATTAAACCATTGGAATGTAATCTCATTTGTCTAAACAAACTGATCCGATGAACAACCCTAATTAAAAAGAGCTCCACCATAAACAAAGCCAAACGGAGCAGCCGTCCCCTCTTTAACAACGGGTCACATTTATTTTATTAATCTAATGCATCATGTATCATATCATTTCAGTTCAATATATCTATCATTAATTTTATTCCCTTCACTTAAGGCTTTTATTGGGATTACTTTGGTTATTAGTTGTTCTAATGTATTGGTTACCTCCAGATCTGGTTTACAATCTCTCTTATCTTGTGGCATAAACCTGTGCGTGTTATTCAAATTGCCTCATTTATTATGATAGCTTCCTCATGTAAATTGTGCTGACTGCTCGCCCTTGCACAGTCCTCATTAGACTAATGAAAACCTTCAAACGAAAAAACTAAACAACCTGCCAAATAAAGGTCTGAGGTTATTATGAAAATTACAACTCTGGGAACTGGGAGAAGCTCTGTTCATTAATTCATGCTCAGCAAATTGGTAACTAATTTAGTTGCACTCCTCTGCATTAATGGATTATTTTATAAAAATGTTTTCCACAGCCTGAGACCTTTGCCGTGCGTATTAGAGAGCCCTGAATTCTAATCAAGCCATGTGACATATTAGGAATGGTGAGCATCTAAATGGTAATGCAATGGTAACACAAATAGACAATGTGGATTTTCTCCCAGTCAGAAGGAATCAAGACCAATCTAGCTCAATTGCTATCTAAAGAGGCTGAGAGAATTGTTCTGTGGAGGGGGGGGGGGGGGGGGGGGATTGTGAAGCTCCACGCAGCTTCTAGCTGATATGTCTCTGTTGGGGAATAATACAAGCAATACATTCAAAGGAGTGACAGGTCTCATGATAATATTATCATAAACAAGAGAGACGATCCGGTGAGGACACTTAGACATACAGTGTGTACATTATCATGAAAACAAAATCTAAGAGCAAACAAAGCACACACACAGACACACACAGACACACACACACACACACCCCTCCATTTCCACAATGGTCACACCTAAGTCCTGACCTGCAGATTCATATAAGCATGCTAATTACACTGCTTCACAAGCTTGAATCTGTGGGAAGGTCCGGCCGAGTCTCTCCTCTCAGGGCCAACTCATCCGGGAGCATACAGACCAATGATTTCCACAGTGGCTTTAATATCATTATCACCCCCAACCAACAATTTCCCACCCCAAGCCTCTGCCATCAGAGAATACTCAAATCTATTAGTTGCTTCATTTTTTATTTAATCCAAAACATTGTGTGTGCTAACTTTCCTTGTCCCTGAAACAATGGAACTTAATTGGCTAAGAGTGCACAGGAAAGTCCATTTGCAAAAAGTAAAATAAATAAATGAAAAACCTTTAAAGTATTGTGTGAACTTGAAAGCTGCAGACATGGTGATGATGATCATGAGCAACTGATAGAAAAGTATGTACAACATGTA
>NC_137505.1:18147500-18172500 GCF_041902795.1 Electrophorus electricus | reverse complement strand
AATAACAACAATAATAATAATAATGTTTGCATTATGTAATTAACAACTAACAACACACCTATAAACTAGAATTGCAAACACATGTTGTAATTCACAAATTATTGCTTGCTGATAGCAATATTTCCTAGAGCCACAGGAAATTTGGGATGTTGACAGAGAAAGAAAAACTTTAACATGCAAGATTTCCTATTTCTGATCTGATGTAAGAGGGCTTAACAAGAAACAGAAGATAAAGCGGGCGGGGGGGGGGGGGGGGGGGGGCACATCTATTACACACTTGTGAGGACAGAGAGCATAAAAAATAATGACAACAAAACATCTCTGGTTTGATGAGGTAGCATAATTACACCGCCATACCGCAGCCATCAAAGCAAACATGTGGCAGGGATTACTGAGGAGACGTAGCATTGTTTTATTAGGAGTTTTTCTCTCCAGAAGGATAAAGGCCCAGCAACAGCGACTAGCATATGGTGGAGTGGGTTTCTTCAACTAATGCTACCTGTTACACCGCCTGGCCGATAATGAACAATGCGACATTACACACTACGCTACACACATTTTAGAGGACATACAGTGTAATACAACACTGATATCTTCATCCGAATAAATCATAGCTGATTATATTTTTACAATTCCAAATTGAATATAATTCCACTCTTCAGGAAATGGAATTCTGATCATTTTACAAAATGTAGGTACCTACAAAAAATCATGCACATACTTATTAATTTTTTTTTCTTTCTGATTAAGTACTACAGTCAAATTTCAGGGATACAGTACTAAGCCTGCATATGGGACTGAAACTTGATCTCGTTATCATAATTGTCCACATGATCAAAGATACCCAGACACGGACCTTCAGGATACATTATCTTGAGCGCACCCAAGCTGGACTCGAATCGGTTTCAGTTTAAAATCGTCCCATATCATTCTCAATAAACTGCAGTACTGCAACAATGCAGGACAGGGAAGCATTACTACCAGATGTTTCCACTGAAAGCACAATATATTCAAGACCGATCAATAATCCTCCTCCCCAGGGTCTGTGACACCCAGGCAGAGCGAAGAATCATCCCCATCTGATACTTAGCAAAGGGTCCCTTTTAAAAAGATTGCTTTCAGTCAATGGCGGGCAGTTGTCACTGGACTCGGACTCTGAGATGAAATACGCTGAAGGGTGTTATCCATCATGCGGCGTCTGGGCGCATGGGGTGGCTTTCGGACTCACCCTTGCCTCATCTGTTCTAATTACTAAATTAGCATCGGCGTGCCAAGCTCTGCTGTTTCATGGTAAAATTCTTCACATGGGGGTTTGATAGATGTCACATAGCCTTAATGTATATTTGTCCATTTGATTCTTTGCCTGTTTGTTTATGGCATACATAGTTTCAAATCAAAAGGTTTGCAATGGATTACTGAAGTATAGTGAACGACGGGTTTGTTGTTGTTTGTTTTTTTAAAGCATTAAAGGTCATGAAGCATGTCAATATTTAACCATCCAGGAGTTGGACGACTGTCAGAACGCAGCCTGGCATGCGTAGCCTTTCCCCCGCCCTCCGCGGCTCTTTTCGCATAAATCTAAGCTTTGACAGACCGTCGTCTCAGGCTGCAAGCGTCCAATGGCGGCGCAAGCAGCTGTGCAACAGGAGGCGCGGGAGTGATGCGTGCGGCTACGCGCAACGCGCTCGTGCTGGAGCACGCGTCCGGCCAGGGTTAATGGAGCTCCGTGCATGACAGATGCCTCCGAAGGATAAGCGCTGCACCTACATCCCTCACGTTATAATTGCGGTGTTATCGCTGCGCTAATCGCGTCAGTGTTCAGGCTGCACTTTATCACACCGCGTGCTCTTTGTAGTCAGGGTCACGGCATGCTGCTCGTTTCGGGGTCTCCATACCTGATTGGTGGGAGGTGACTTATTGGAAGAATATTCGGAAGCACGGGCGCATTGCACGTTGCAGGCTGCAAACGCGTATAATCTGTGAAAGGTTGAATGTCATTTACTACACGTGTCACATTTACGCCAAGCGACATTGTCTTTTCAAATTGCGCTGATCTCTTCACTCCTATCTGTGCCTCCAAAGGTCACTCAATTCCACTTATAAACGTAACCTGACAGATATTAGTAAAGAGGGACAGCCAAATGCATATCTGGCCTCGGAATCAAACAGCTCCAAGTTAATTCGTCCAATTAATGAAGAATGAGCTCTAATGTTGATGACGGCTGACAAGTAAGCTGGTCGCGTGTTTTTAAACCCTCGCGTCTGCTATCGCGAGGTAAGCAGATGAGACAGCGATACAAATATTTGCATAGCCGTTTTATGTCCCTTGCGCCACTCAGCAACAGGCCTAATAACGCTACAGCTGTGGAAGTACTCAGCAATGATCGAGCTTGATATGGATCATTACAGAAAATAATGTTTAATCAATTCCTATTTTGTAATCTATTTCTGCAGTTGTAGGCATCTGTGTAAATCAGCCCACCACACCACCACCACGCAACCCGCCCACCCCCACAACAAATCATGCATATTCAATTTTTTGCTGATGCTTAACTGCGGATGCAACCGGAATTAGAAGCGATGACTTCATTAACGTAAATAAATAAATAAATAGGAGTGATTATCGAGTTATCTTTTGCAATTCTATTAAAATGTGTGGCACTCTCCACTTATCTGTCACCTTCCTCCCAGGAGCACTACACACTAATAGAGGTACTCGGAAGACCAGCTCCCAGGAGAGGCCACATCTCTCGCCAAAGCCAGCCCTGCCTCAGCCCAGTTTCCCAGCTCACTCTTCATGCCTCCCTTGTCTGCAGAAAGAGCCCCACTGATGTTTCCATCTAGACAAAACATCATTGAGGAATGTAAACCAAGCCAGGTGAGACACTTGTATGTTTTGGAGAAAATATTCTTTTACAAAAAGGGCTTAACGAGTGCAGTAAAAGGGGGCCAAGTGACTTGTAAAAAGGCCGAATGAATTATTTCCTTCATCTCTGCCGGTGTGGCTCAGAGGTGGCTGAGGTACAGCAGACATGTTTTCACCCTGTGGCTGCTGGGTGGTCATTTTCTCAACAGTTCTTGTTAAATGACAAAGAGAGAGAGAGAGAGAGAGAGAGAAAGAGAGAGAAAGGGAGGGGTAGAAAGAGAGATGGGGAGAGGGAGGGGAGAGAGGAAGAGAGAGAGAGAGAGAGAGAGAGAAAAAAACAAGTGAGAGGGAACACGACAAAGAAACTGAGAAAAGAGATCGCTCGCATTTAGCCACGCAAGGCCACCAGCCAGAGGAAAAACAAAAAAACAAAACAAGAACCAAACAGCGATCCTTGCTGGATTTGTCCTTCCACGGAGCAGGATTTATTATTAGAAAGGACATAAACAGACTAATTAAATCACAGCAGTAGAGGCTGAGATGACAGCTGGTGCTGTGTGTGACCAAACAGATCCCTATCAAAGAGCAGTACGCATGGCTCACTCAATCCCCCCTCTACGGGGAGCTATATAAAGGCAAGGTGGGGCGGTTAACACGAACGCTTTATGCTAAAAACGGGCCCAGCATAGGCGCGGGCTGGTCGCGAAAGAGCCGCGCTCCATCGCCGTCTGAAGG
Source organism: Electrophorus electricus (assembly GCF_041902795.1). Classification (NCBI taxonomy): domain Eukaryota; kingdom Metazoa; phylum Chordata; class Actinopteri; order Gymnotiformes; family Gymnotidae; genus Electrophorus; species Electrophorus electricus. The sequence continues at coordinate 18,168,899 of NC_137505.1, read as the reverse complement.
CCAGGACTGCTGTAGTGATTATCGGCTTGGTGTGGCCGCCACTGCCTTCTGCTGCCTGTCAACACAGCTGGCAAAAAAAAAAAAAAAAAAAAGTGGTTGACATGGTGATGCCCTGATGAGATTATAGATGACAACACAATGAGAACTGTAAGGGTCTTATAGTTTTTAATTTGCCCACGAGCATTGACTTCACATCAAGAAGCAATTGCTTGGGCACCAATCCCAGAACGTCAGTGCGTTTGAACCTTAACTGTGTGTTCGTTTTCTCTCGGGGAAAGGCAAACACACCGGGACAAACCCTGCCTCCATGGACTAACACTCTGTTTTGGCAGGCGGTGAATAACTAATGTGAGCTTTTAAACGCTGCTATTGGTGCGACTGCATATTTGAAGCCATTGATGAGATGAAAATATGGTTTTAACAGTTCAATAACAGGAAGAGCAATGGGAACAACTTAATCAATGGCATAGCTACATTTGCAAACAAGAGCTTGAGTTATAGCAGCAATAATTGATTCCACTCCTCCATGTTTTTGTGTATACTCCCTCTCCCTCATTCCGTTGTTCTTTCATGTGATGTCATTTCCTATTGATTGCTTCCTGGGTGTAATGATAGGAAGTTTCCCTGAGTTTTTTTTCTGTGTGTGTGTGTGTGTGTGTGTGTGTTGTGAGTGTGTGTGTGTGTGTGTGTGTGTATGTTTGTATTTTTTGCCCTGACTTCTTCACCCCCTCCATCAGTGGAAATTTGCAAGCTGCACCGGCGGCTTAACCAAAAAGGATTAACTCCCATATCCAACGGAGAACACAGATAATGCTGGGTAATTGGTAAAAAATGAAGATGAATGGGACAGCAAGATAAGGACCAATTAGCTCCTCCATGCTTACAGCTGCGGTCTTGCTGCTGATCCATCTTTGGACTCCTGGCCTTCTCCGCCAGGAGGAGCCTGGTGGAATTAGCGCATGCGACCCCACCGGTGGTAGCAGGCTGGCCGAGCATCTCCCCATCACTTCGCTTTTAATTCCACCCATGCCACAAACACCTGTCACTGTCCCCACGGTGACCGCCTCTCTCTCCGCCCCCTGACAATGCAGCATCGGGGCTGAGCCAGGTCTGAGCAGGCGAACTGGCTAAGCTAGGGGAGCGCAGGCACGCGCACACGTCAACGCACTCCCAACCCCACACTCGCGAGCCTTTAAGGTTGTGTCGCTTATTTCATTATGGCAGCATCATCTGGTTGGTGATACGCACAATTCCCCCATCTAATTATGGGGAGGATTTAAGGTCCATTAACGTTGCCATAGCGAGGAATCAGCAGCAGAATGGCACCCAGTGGCCACAGGGAGAGGCTTTCTGTTCGCCTCCCCTTCCTTTCCCGAGCCCAGAGCTTCCAAATGCTTGAGCTGTCTTTGGATTTATTTTTTTCTCCTTCCACTTAAAAAAAAAGCAATTCCTGTGATGAAAATGGGCAGGTGTTATTTAGCAGGCAGCTGACAGGATTTCTCCCGTGGATGATGAAGGCTCAGGTTCAGGTCGACTCAATGGGCAGGAATGGTGCATTTGTCTCCGGGGCAGCATGTCGCACATGTTTTGCTTGGTTTGTGATCTGTAATTGTGGCATTTCCTGTGAGTCTATGGAACAATCCTCATTGTACATTGAGGGACCCCCCCCCCACACCAACCCCATGTAAAGAACTGGGGGAAAAAATCAAAGGGGGCCAAGCACTCAGCCTAATCACTCAGGATGTTTGGTTGTTTGGCTCACACTCAGACAGACTCTTTCTCTCTCTCTCTCTCTCTCTCTCTCTCTCTCTCTCTCTCTCTCTCTCTCTCTCTCTCTCTCTCTCTCTCTTCATTTATTTATTTTTTTTTTTTTTTGGTTACAATTAATAATACCAATGCAAAGGAGAGGGTGATTGTGTTGAATATTTAATGCAGAGAGGGAACATTAGCCTGTTCAATTTACATCAACACAAAGAGAACACAAGCAATCCAAGTCCAGAGGTGAACAGAACGTCCTTCACACACTGTCTCAGCCTGTCTGCGTCTCAGACAAGACACAGACAATGCAGAGCTTCTGCCCCCGAAAGCAACCTTTCCGAGCGCGGTGCAGGCGGGCAAAACCAGGCTACGCAATGCCAGCAGCCACTTGGCAATGCAATATTACACTACTGCTGATATCAGTTGATATTATCATTATTACCGGAGATCTATTACATTAACACTACTATTTGTATCTGGAAAATAATTAGAGTTTCAGGTTACTCCATGTGACTAAATAGAAAAGCTCTGTTGCAAAGGTTAAAAGGAGCAGCTGTTATAATGCAGAAGGCAGCCACGTCTAAGGCCACACTGCCCGGCTGGGCCATTAGCGCAGCTGCAGAGTGGAGTTCCCCACTACTGTAGTCACTGCTATATCTGCCCAGTGATTCAGTGTCCTGCATTCCAGCTGCACAAAGCACTTCAAAGCAGGACATATTAGGTATTCAGACCCTAAAAATCACACACGCAAATCAATGGCCTGCACATACCAGACAGCTGGAGAGTGTATTTGAACTTCTTGTTGTTTTTTGGCTCCTCTACTTCGTTTTTTCTAATGCGCTGCAGTGCGCGAGTTCTCCCACCTCTCACAGAATGACCTTTTTGTTTTAACGCAGTAATGATCTTGTGCGGCGAAGACTTGGTCAGAGACAAGAATGGAAAACACTGTCCATTTCACTTAAAAACCTAATTTATATTGCAATTAAAGGCCGAAAGAGGAGCTACCGCTCCCGCCTGGCCGGCTGAGCAAAGCCAGCCGTATTTTCCCCTCTTATCAACCACATGACTCCTATTGGCCGCCCTGTCAGAAGAGAGCGCTTGATATAAACAAGAGATTGCACAGACATCCAGCAATCAATATTAGGATGGCTTCAGTACCAAGCCGTGTTCATTCCAGCCACTATTGCTTTGACCAAACGAAGCATTAATTCAAATCATAAATCCGGGTGGGGGGGGGGGGGGGGGGGGGAGTTGCATGATTTAAATCCGGGAATGAGAGGCCGACCCGCCTTTAATGATTTATTTTCTACATTTCTGCATGCGAGAGATTTGTCCATACGCAGTGACGGGTCACCTTCAGACGCCAGAGGCGGACTGTTCATCACCATGCAGACTAGCATCTCATCGCTGTGAGTAAATATTAAAGTAAAAGAATCCAATTGATTGTGGATGGGCTGGAGAGGCGTCGCCACCATATATTTTACCCACAGCAGCTAATGCCTCTTGCCTAGCAGAACCACCCCCCACCCCCGCCCCCCCACTGCCGGGCAACCGAATTATTATTCTTCTGGGAGCAGGCATGCTCAAGGTTACAATTTAAATTGTAAAAAGATAAAAACAGTTTCTTATTAGCTTCATTGCCACAGCCTTGCCTATCCCGATTCGCATTTATCTCCATTTCAGTGACCTCGGAGCACCCCCCCCCCTCCCCCCAACCACCCTCCTACGCTGTTGGCTAGCAACTGATGACCTCACAGGTGCCGCGTTCCCTTTTGTTAAATGTGCTTGGGACACAACCTGTTTGGGCACTGCACAGTGTCAACTGCAGCTGGGAAATCCAAAACACATGGCGGATATATTCGGCCCGGAATCGCACGTGTGATCCTGCCCAGGGATTAAGGGTATCATTTGCGATCGATTTGTGGTTTTACACCATGGCATGATTTCCACAAAGAAATGAATAAAGTAATGTTGTAAAGGGAACGGGGAGAAGAGTATGATCTGAATGCATCTCAAAAACTATTAATTGAAATGGGGAACATTCAAAACCAATTTTCTTCACCAAATTGAATTAGCAGCTCACTTAATAGCTATTAGCTGTGTGCTCATGGCACCATTTAATGCGCTGGTATTTTAAAAGTGCTCTACCTGGTAATTATGGTTTTAAAACAACAAAATAAATAGATTGTTTAGTCAGACATTACATTTCATTACATGAACAGAACTACAGTGCTAGTTTCAGGATGGTGAAGAACCCAACATAGCCCAGCGCAGACTAGCAGCAATGTATATCAGTGTCAACTAATAAACAAGCAGCACTGAAGGGTTGGGTATGAAAATCACAGAGTAGAAGTCAAGCGTGCCAATGACAACTTAATCCCAGACCTGAATTTGTGTCAGGTACTAGACTAAAATCCAAATTGCCATCAATAGTTAAGCAGCCAAGGCTGGGTGAACACACTTCCAAGCTTCAGAATGAGCTGTATGGTTGGCTGGTGTGGGTGTATGTTTGTGTTGGGGCATGACGTACCCACACTGGAACTGAGGTCTCCATTCTCAGAGTCAGCTCCATGCTGGGCACTGTTGCCGTGGTAGCTGCTCATCACCTCCAGCTTGATCTTCTTGACCTTCATGGCCTCGGCAAGGGCGGCGTTGGTAGCAGCGGCTGCAGCTGCAGCCGCAGCCGTGAGCCCTGCAGGGAGAGCGCATGGGGCAGAGTCAGGAGCAGGGAGAAGAGTCAGGAGCAGGGAGAAGAGTCAGGAGCATGGGGCAGAGTGAGGAGCAGGGAGAAGAGTCAGGAGCAGGGGCAGAGTCAGGAGCAGGGAGAAGAGTCAGGAGCAGGGGCAGAGTCAGGAGCAGGGAGAAGAGTCAGGAGCAGGGGCAGAGTCAGGAGCAGGGAGAAGAGTCAGGAGCAGGGAGAAGAGTCAGGAGCAGGGGCAGAGTGAGGAGCAGGGAGAAGAGTCAGGAGCAGGGGCAGAGTGAGGAGCAGGGAGAAGAGTCAGGAGCACGGGGTGGAATGAGGAGCAGGGAGAAGAGTCAGGAGCACGGGGTGGAATGAGGAGCAGGGGGCGGAGTCAGGAGCCAGATTGAAATTTGTATAACTTGCAGGTATTAAAGAATCTGATGTAGTTATGCTTGTCTGGTTGTTTTCTGAGTAAAAGTGTTCTTAAGAATAAAACAGACCAATTTCTTAAGCCGTACCTGCACAGAGGGAAAACCATTATGCGCTCCTTGCTTTGCCTTCAACTGGAAAGTTTGATAACAGATATTTAAACAATACTATTTAGCTGCACTTATGGAATGCCCAGCATCTGATAACAAAGACAAACAATCTTATGCAAATGTAATCATGCGCATGATCTTTCCATTCTCCCACACCATCTTCACCAAAGATATCACTCTCAGTGAGTGGAGGAGCCTGGTGACACTGGAACTAGAGCGTAACATTAGCGCTCCCATCAGTGTGGATAGCTTTGCTGTTTTCTATTACACACCTGGGTCCTCATGCTGACAGGATGTTTTCATCTGCAAATCTGACTGTCATCAGCATCATCACTTAGTTCTCTCGCGTGCGCTTTCTCTCCTGTTGTTTGCCTGAGAACAGCCCTGACGCCACAGTGTTTTGATGGTGACAGATGGAGCCAGGATAACGTATCAGAACTGACATGTTGCCATGGTTTCTGTTTGTAAATAACCGGGTTGGGGATGTATGACAAAGTGAAAACAAACAGGCAGCATCGGTGGGAAGATTCCGACGCTAAACAAATGCACACACACACACACACACACACACACACACACACACACACACAAGCAAGCACGGCACACAAAATGCATCTTGGAGATTTCAGTGAATTTTGTGATATACATGTCAAATGTGCTCAACTGATTCCACTGGCATTGTAACTCTGAAAGAGAGAAGGGACATTGTGATTCTAATTCTTCTGTCTGCAGGCGCAGTAATAAGTTGGAGCCATTGTGTTCGGTGTAGTTAAAAGGGCCGTAGGGGCGCGGGAGAAGAGTGGAAGAAAGAGGAGACTGGCTCACCGACACTGTCATTTCTGATACACCTGAAGCGCTACCAGAGGCTGAAAGAGGAAGCCGTGAAAGAAGCTCAGAATTCAGAAATTGAGTTTAATGAAATGACGTGAATGGATGAATCGACGCGGAGCTTCTGCCACCGGCGTTCGCTGGACACGGCGATTTCTGCCTCCTTTTATCCACGGAGTAAATGCACCATTGAAGGTGCTCGCAGCACAGCGGAGCCACACGTGAGGAGGTGGCGAACGTGCGTGGTGGGAAGCTTCGCCTCCCTGTTCCTCCAGTCTGTGTTGTAAAATTAACGAGCGTGCGGCAAAGACGGCAGTGCTGAAAGACACTCTCTAGTGTTCATCGGAGTCCACTTCACGTCTGCCTGGCCGCAGTGTAACTCTGAAGAAGATCATTAAACACTCTTAGTGCAATTGCCTTTATTTAAAAAAAAAAACTCTCCAAAATAACTGCAAGGCAAATATTCATGTTTCAGTTCATCCTAAAGGTGCCATTAAAATCGCAAGGCTAGCGTGCAGCCTAATACAAGTGTTTAATGGGACCTGTGCACGTCGCAGGCCACTGGTAAATTTGTCAGTACTTAGCTGCCACATCTCACTGACACGACTGGAGTGGAGCCGTTAGCACTGCTGCATCTGCAGACGGAGCGCGCAGGCCCGGGCGGTGGGGGGAGCAACCGGGTCTACGGGTGCGGGCGGGTGGGTGGGGAGGGGTTGCAGAGAAATCGAACATGTGGCATTAGTACGCCGGCCCGCTTCCCCGGCAGCTGATAGGCAGATGGCGGCAGGCAGTGCGTACAGCGTGGGCCGAGGGCGCATCTCATTTCCCGGGCCTTGTTTGCATTTCAGAGTACATCAGGACCATATTGATGTACAGTATACAAGGTGTCGGAGTGGGCACCCTCGTTTGCTGCCACCCGGTGCTGATCCGTGTGCGTGCCCCACGGCCCAGGGCGAGAGCACCCGCTCCACATAATGGATGTGGCCTCCAGTCTAACTGAAGGTCAGCTTTCATTTACGTATAATCGGAGTCAACTGTTTTCTAAATGAGATGCATCACAGAAAGAACGTGTGGGAAGGGGGGGGGGGGGGGAGGGGGGGGGAATAAACTGAAATCAGCAAATCAGCTTTAGGACGTTTTTAATGCTACATTTGACCATTAATATGGAATCAAAATGGGTTTAACAGTCACCTTCTTCGAAAACACCCTCTTCCTCAGCAATACAGACTACCTTACCGCATTTAACACCTTAACACAACATCGAGATGAAATCTCCTCCAGCTATGAACGGTATTGATAAACAGATTAGCATAATTTTCTGCTTAATTATCCTGAGTTAACATTATAGGCTTCCAGCATGCAGGGCAATGCAGGAATTCTCAAATCGATTAACATCCCCAGTCCCATTTAAAACAGAAAATGGTACAGAGGGTCACTGCGCTCAACATGGTGTCCAAAGCTACCAGGTACAATTTGCCATAACCAGACATGCTGCTCTTCTGGACATGGGTTAAGTAATGTGGATTCTGCTCAAAGAAGACTTTCTTGTCCAGAGCCTGGAGTCACGCATTCCTGGAAAGCCCCACGCGTGTTTAACTGAAACGTTTGGTCTGAATTCGGACGTGATTACACTATGGAAGCAAGAAAGCTTGCTCACAGTTCCTATATGGAATCTGTTTTCCAGTCCGCAACAGGTCCACTCTCAGCGCCCCAGCACGTCTGAGCAGCAGTTTCCCGCTCCTTCCTCGTTAGCACTCATTAGCATGCGTGGCAGCAATGGTGGCAGAGATCGCACTGTTTAGACTTTTGAAAGTCACCTTTAAATGCCGACTTTGGCGTCTGTTTTTTTTTTTTCTCCACACAGACAGGGGGATCTCCTCGGCCATGAACAAACAGCCGAGGTGCGCTTCACGTCAGGCGAGCCGGAGACAGCGGGGAGGGGAGCCACTCCGCAAATATGGAATCGCCCGGTACTGTCACACCGCGCACCAAAACAGCAAATAACGGAGACTGGGCCTGATCGCAGCCCTTGAAGCAGCTGTCATATTAAATAATAATGAAGGATCTATTAATATGCAAAAGGGACCATCAGCAGACTGGCTTAACGCTGTCATGCCACTGCATATTGTCAGAATGTTCATTATTAATTAACATGCAAGTTGCCCCATACCTGTGCAATGTCAGAACATTTCTCCAACAAATACCGAAGGTATGTGCCCCTTCTACTAATAAGAGTAATTAAATTAAGATCAGATTAACTTCACATCAGTACACAAAGAGTGACTTGGTGACATGGGTGATAAGCCTTGCCAGCACATATCTACTGCCTTTACAACACTCAATAAAGACTGAAGCCTAACTGTGCCGTGTTTACCAAATGCGGAACGCAACTCTGTTTTAACTTGACAGAAGGACGTGGGGGCATTACTGGTAGATACTGAACAGGGGCCGGGGAGAGGGTTGAGTGGGGCAACAGGGACCGTAGTAAAGTCAACCCAACACGCGTGAGCTGCTCAATTTGCATCGCCACTGATTTTGCCATCAATTACACGCAGCGCTAGGGTTCAGCCGCGGCGCGAACAGAGAGGAGTGCGGCATTCGATTTGACTGATGTGTTTATGACAGTCTAATCTCGCATCTGGAAGGAGGGATATGTCGAGGTCTGAGGGGGCTCAACATTTCATTAACCCCATTTGGACTCTCGTACGGCAGGCTGCTGTCCGGTTTATCGTGGACACCTGCTCGCAAACGGATGGGAAGATGCATGCTGGCTTTTGATATTCGCCCGCTTTCCTGCAACTGTGTTTGGATCGTTAGGTGTCTCGGTGCTGTACTGTTACTGTTTGTTTAATGATATGTCAGTGTTAAGTCATTCAGGTAGAGAAGGGCCTAGGCACAGTTTCAAGGACTGTTGAAGGAGGTGTGCTAGATGCTCATTTCCTGTTGTGTGTGTGTGTGTGTATCTATGGCATGCAGCACATGATCCACAGTTCAAGCTGGTGGTTTGGGCAGCAGCAGTAGCATCTCAAAGCAACTTTGCTTTAAAAGACATGTCACAAGCGCAATGTGTCCTCCCTGAGCAAATAACAGGATTTATAGGAGCCAGCAGTGCCTGTAATGTATCCACAAGTGGAGCGCTCTGGGAGCGCGGCGTTCAGAGCCGCCAAAGGCCAAACGATCTACGATTGTTTTAATAAAGGCAAAGCGAAGCGAATTAAGATGTCCTTCCCCGAACCAAGGGGACAAGGTTTTACAAGTACAAGATACATATGTTAAGAGAGGGCGGCGTGCAGGATGCGCTCACGCACAGAGAAAGCGATTTGTCACTTTCAGAGGACGTGCGCGGATACAGAAGTGCCTCCAGTCTCAGAGCAGGCAGAACCGGAGCGTCCTGACCTCTTCGCTGACGCCAATTAAACACCCAGCAGATGAATAACATGAATATCGCAGCAAACGATAACTCCATGTATAGGTTATAGCCAATCACTTGGGCTGCGTCGTAGGTCTCCTCACTGCCTGCTGATTGGCTAGATTCCAGGCGATACATCCTGGGCACTTTTTTAATGTTAAATAGAGCAATCTGAGCAACAGTAAAGGGGGAAACGGTGTAAAGAAACATGGCCTGCTTTTAGCAATCCTGCAGAAGGATGCATGCAATTCTGGTGAGTGGGTGAAACTGTGCTGTGTTTTTGAGCACACTAGCGGCGAATATTTGGCAACATCTTATATGAACCTTTTGCACAACTCACCAAACGCAGCCAATCCAAGACATGACACACGTCATATCTGTTTCTGACAGTTCCTAAAAAGTCAATTAATGGTGTGATGGCACACGGCGTAACGCATATGACGTAGCCATCGACGAAAATCAGGCCTCAAATGGTCCTATCCTGCAGCGTATCAAAGACAAATACAAGCCCAGTGCGTCAGTAGCCAGTCAGAGTGAATGCAGCATAAAATGTTACATTTCTTCAAAAGTTTGGACCGAAATGTCAAGATCAGAGCTTCTGTAGAGGTTTAAAGGCATGGGTGGATATCAAACAGATGTGGGTTTTTTTGTTGTTGTTTTTTTTTTTTCAGTACTGTGGTTGTGTTGTGCTTAATAAAAACAGACCATGGGCCCCCTCTTCCAGTGCAACATGCCCTGTGAGTTCCTGATTCCAAATGAGACACTGATAGGCTGACCCCGGGCGGAGGTAGCTTCCCCAGCTGAAAGCCTCGGTATGGGTGCCATTGTTGGAGATTGCCTATTCTGTTGCTGGGCTGAAATTTCAAATACACCCCCCCCCCCCCCCCCCCAACAAAAAGCTGTTATCTTTTACAAAGGAAAGTTGCCCTGTATGGGAAGTGGAAATGGGAGGACGATCTGTCTGCTTTGCAATGCAAACAGTGGCCACAAGAAGCACCGCATGCAGCCTTGTAGAGAGCCAATGGATCACGATGCAATTCTGATATTAGCTAATTGTACATCGAGGTGTGAATGCACGTTCACAGCATAAGCGGCAGGTCTGCCGAGAAGCCTAATGGCTGTGGATTATTAAGGAGGGCAGAAGAAACGAGGAGCTGATATGCAAATCGAGCAGCATTCTTGCGAGCGACATCAAAGCTGCCACAGCAAAAAAAAAAACCAGACACAAATAGAACAAAAGCATTTGGCTGTAATAAGACCTGCTCAAGGGGAACTAAAGGCACAAACGGCTGTTGTTGATTCTTGTGGCGATAAGCTCACTTTAACATCGCAACCGCCTATGTACATATAGCAGTGAAGTGGATTTTATCGGGCTAATTAAAATACACTTGAGGCAGAATGCAGCATCCAGAGAAACAATGTGAGACCCAAACTCTCCACTCTAATTTATTCCAGGGATGTTTGGGAGTAGGTGATGGGAGGGAGTGAGGATGATGGTGGACAGTCAAGCACCGTGACTGGTACTTCGGCTTTAGCCCCACGCCACTGAGTGGATGGCCAGTAGGGCGCTTTGGTAGAGATGTGTGCGGGCGGAAGGGAGGGAGAGCGTTACCTGTGGGGGGAATGATTCCCGGTGACATAAGGCCTGGCACCGAATGGGGCATGATGTGCGGGTTCTCTGGCGATGTAACACTCTGCGTCCTCTTCGGAGGCCTCCCGGGTCTTGAGCTAAAATGAAAGTGAAGTGCAGGAGGGAGGGTGTCAGAGACAGACACAAACAGAAGGGGTGAAGAGAACAGATAGAGAGAGAATGGGGAGAGCAGGGAAAGGAGAAGAGAAAATGAGGGATGAGAGAGAGAGAGAGAGGGGGGAGGCAGAAAAGGGAGAGAAGAGGTGGGTGGAGGGAGGTTAGTGTTAACATTCGGACCACTCCATAATGCAATTCCATTCCAAAGAGCTAACATGTACTGTAAATAAATTCCTTTTCAAGGACAGTTGCTTTCTGCAGCTCGACATAATAGACTTCCATAACTAATTAGATTACACGGTGAATTCATTTCCTTTATTGAAGATCAACCACTTTTTGATGCATAATTCATAGCCCGTACCTCGTTACCTGCTCCTCAGTATTAATATCCCCACACTATTTGAATTGCCTCGTTTGCATATGCTAAAATCCGGGCATGCAGCTTTCGGCCTGGAAATTACATGTTAACTTGTTATAATTATCACAGTCAGACCACTGTTGATTTATGAGACTTTTAAAAACCAAATATGTGTAGTTCTTGTAATGAATGATATTTTAAGGTTCTTCAGGAAATTAAAAGGCAACGGCAGCCTTAGGAAATGTTCTGCTTGCTTGATTTAATACGAGACTTTAGCTGGAAGGTGGTGTGACAGAATGACTCAGACCTGTTGTAAGCTCATGATGGAAACTTTTATTACTCCAAATGAGTGACCAAGATCATGCAATGATTAATGACATAGCATGCTTGGGCAGATTGACTGGTGGGGGGAAGGGGGAATACCCCTCCGAGCAGATTATGACTTGCTGTGCTTGTCAGTGTATCTGTGCACGTGAAGTTGCTCAGAGAGATTGGTAAGCATTATTTGTACAAGCTTCGCATGTTCTCAGAGTGAATGCGTTCTACAATTAGGCCATGGAACTCAAATACTTGTTTATAGGATTGTGTGTTGGGGGTGAGGAGAGGGGAGTCCAATTGACCGGATCCAATTTGCGAGCCATTCCTGAGAATAACACATTCTGGTACAGCGGTTCATTTGTCTAGAACATTCTTACAGTGTTTGATAAAAAAAGAGGAAGCATTTAAAGAGCTCACGAAAAATGAGCTTTTAAAAATAAGTTATGCCCTTAAATAAAAATGAAGCTAGATTCCTTCTACGTGGTCTACCACAAAATACCACACCTTTAAAGGCTATTTCCCTATTAACTTGAACTGAATCAGCTGAATACTGTTGGTCCACTAACAACATTAGCCGCTGGCTACAACAGACTTCACAGTTGATTCATCTGCAGGTATTTGCATATATTGAGGTTTCTGTTGTGACACTAAGAAACTGCAGCATCATTTGGGACATCATCCCAGCACTACCATAGTGACTCCCAATGTGCTCTGTGATTTGTAGATTCCTTAGCTTGTCGATGCACCAAAAAATACAGTTCCAGCCAGCTTCCGGAGACCCTGCCTTGGTCCATGTTATGATAAAATGAATAAAAACACATTCTTCACGTGCAGCAACTAATTACAGGGAAAGATGGAATAGCGTATCATTTCAACTGCGATCCTGATAGGAGAGGAATGCTATTATATATTTTCTTAGGCTGTGATGTCTTTTTTCCAGATCGCCTTCATTAAATAGCAATTCAAAGGGTGATTGAATGGGGCCTCCATTGAGTCAAGGTCTGACTTGCAGTACTTTTACCAGTGACTAAACAGACTCTCATTTTCATGGCCACGTGAAAGGCACAAAAACAGCACCATTTCTTGGAGAGGCTCAAGGCCTTTGTAAGGCTCACTTATTCGCATTCCAGTGTAGTCTGTCATGTGCATCAGTTTTGCCCATTTAAAGAGCAGGCAGATGAGCCGCGTTTCATTGCATTTTATCATGTTTTATTCCTGACAGGCATGAAATTGAAACGGAAATTCTTCACTCCTCTCCCTAAAGCGAGAGGAGCCATAAACTGGGAGCCAGGGTAGCGGGAGCGGGAGCGCCGGCACGCTCCTCATGCTTGGGCCCAGGGCTGTTCGTAGCACTGCGCAGTGTTTTATATACCACATCACCATCCCCGCAAAAACAAAGGTCAAGACGAACACAGACTGCGTCACGCCAACATATAACTGCAAGCAGCCACTTTGAATCGCACAGTGGAATCCTAGGGTAAAAACCTTTTAAAATTCTAAAAACAAAATTTGTTCCAGTAAATGGTGGTAATCTCAGTATTAATTCATACCTTTGGTGTATCTAAGGTCATTCAGGCATGTACCTAGTGCTTTATTACTGGTGCATTTGCTCAAGTGATACAGATGTCTTCAGGGATAAATGTTGAAGCAGTTCTGGAGATGAACTTGCACTCTCTCCCGCAAAGCATGGGTCAGATTGGGTTTTTACTGCGCCGATTTATCCGATTTTTTTTTGTCACGGGAGTGAGAACAGACAACGCGCAGATGAGGCAAGCTAACATGAGCAGCTTGACCCAGAAGAAAAAGTGCTGAAATGTAATTCCTGCTCCCACAGAAACACCTCTCTGATCTTCTAAGGGAGATTACAGACAGTTTTGCCGTCATCACTTTCAACGTACAGCGCTGAATTATTTATGTAGGACCTCAATAGAGGGCATGTGATGGTAAAAACCTAACACCCACCTCCCCCAGCAACACAAAACAGTGGGAAAAACCTCAAATGGACAAAAACGTCACATCGACTTTAGCACCGGCAAGAGCTTCTAGACCAGGATCAAAGGTGGCGTTTGCCTGGGAGCGGCTAGGATGTGCTTACAGAGGATCCTTACCGGATCTTTTAGTCCTCGTATACAATATCAGTGTACACACACATAAAGCAAAAGGGAGCTGACTTTTATATGGCCATTCAGAAAGAACAGCTTTTCATGAGGGAGACCAGTATATTAGCTCAACCTAGCATTCAAAGTGATATAATTTGGGGCAGAAAACTCCACCATCTGCTTTCGATTTCCAGAGTTCAAAACGCATATTTTAATGAACATGGTGGAAGCAGTGCTGTACTTCAGAGCCGAAGGCCCATCACGCAGTCATATGGGCTGTGGAAGGATTTACTTAAAATAGTGTTAACCAGTTGCCCTCGTGCATTCAAGTGGACACTATAGCCACACAGCCAACCCACTCTGTTCTCTGCTGTTTCGCTCTGGCCAACTGGTACAGGACTGTACAATGAGCATGGTAAGAATTGAACTATTACAAATGAAGCAGATGATTTGTCACACTGCTTGTGCTGAATCCTTAAATAGCCTGGCACAGAAAGTCCTGAAAAGTAGGCCATTATAGCGCGATGACGGCTCAGGCACTCCTGTGACTTGGGTACTGTACATTCTGTCTGCTGTGTTACTGTAAGACTACTCATCCAGACTCGGTCATAACAGACAGATAAATCGGTTGTTTTTACTTTTGCTCAGTGAGATACTCCCACGTGGTGCTGGGAGGAAACAAGTCAGTGCATGTCGCAGTAAGTGTGGAAACCTAACCACAACACGCAGGCATACAGCAAGAAGTGTGTTACTAGATTTGAACCACAACCTGCAAAGGGAACCACGAAGTTTGAGAGGCTCATTTGAGCCTGTTTAGCCCTATCAAAAAAGTTAACGCCTACATCTGAACAGCCATGACAAGATAATCATCGGTTAGCTCTTTACACCTGGAATTAAAACACATCCCAAATGTGTCCTCCGGGGCCACATCGTGATCTTTCCAAAGGTGCAAGCTGTTAAAAATGGTTTGCGGAATTGAATACATTTTCTCTGACATGTAAAGTGGTCATAACTACCTCTGGAAGTGGTTGAACAAATCAAATCACAAGAGTTTAAATTTGCCTCACAACAAGCACTTGTGCCTGACCTGTGAATTTGTCAGTTCCCAAAATCTGATCAGGGACATATTTTAACACCAGGTGGAAATCATAAGTTAATGGGACTGATCTTTAACTCGGTGGGACTATGCTGGTGCATAGTTGTTTTTTTTGTAACTCCTCTCCTCAGTCTCTGTTTATACTCCAATCACTGATCCTATATTTCTGGCTCCAATTTATTAGTCCTAATAGGCAGGGCTTGCCCCAGGCTTCAAAGTGCCAAATATGTTGCAAAGATAGGAATTCTCCTTTTTGTTTTGCAACCATGGTGAAAAGAAAATAACTGTGAACTTTCCCTGAACCGCACTTCCTTTAATGGCCTTGGTCCATGTTGACCCAGGATATCACAGTGGAACATGATCCTCCCAACCCCACCATGCTGCGAAAGCAATCAGATCAGGACCACACGATACACTCTGACTTCAATACATCAATGCAATAACCAACAATAATTTAATACAACCCCTCATCTATTTTACCCCTTCATTTTTTAACAGGAAAGAGGAGACGAAGGGAAATATTGCTTAGCACTTACCAAAACACACTAGTTTGTCTGCTGTGTGATATACTTGTGGCACGGAATCTGTGTCGTGCTTGACAAGAGCTCCGGTCGTGTGTGTCCCCCCCAACTCGCCAGATTCATGCTAATGCGCCGTTCGGAAGAGCTGTTTACCCCAAAAATTTTTGGAGTGCAAAATTGCACGGCAAATAACAAATAACCTCTGACACAGTGCGAAGATTGGTATCTGGTAAGGCTTGCGCTCGCTTGTCTGATAGAGACATATTTTGACATCCCCTGGTGAAACGTTAACCTCCAGCCAACGCTTGTTCAGCTTGAGTTTACCGAAAGAACACCCCACTTTGATTCGCCTCAAATGGAGCAATTAACCTTTCCCGCCTGCCTTTTGTTTGCCGTTTGGAAAAGGTAAAGATGAAGATATTTATTCCATTTACTCACAGTCTACCAAAACAAGCAGATGAATCATGGAGTCTCAGACTCTGTAAATACAGCCTCTCCTGAAATCCCGCCAATCAGGCCTTATAAAATATTAACTCAATGTCATTGCCCTTTTCAAATCTCTTACCTAGAATTCCCTAATTGTTCCTTTTCTTTATCTCACCCTGGCAGAGAGTAAATAAATTAACAAAATAGCTTTTATCGCCCTGAATAACCTTTTAACTGAGGGATTATCACGGGTTTATTTTTCATTTCTTTCCCAGCGATAGCAGTGCATGCCTCATTGATTACTTTGCTGAGGTAGTGACCAGCACAGAAAACAAGGTCTTATTGATAACAGAGAAAGGCCTTCCCTATAACAACAGCCTGCATTCAGATTAGCCATTCTTACTTTGTGATGGCTGCTCTATTTGGCTTGATTAGGCACAAATGTAAGCCTGCCTCTGCTCTCCGGCTGGCAGATGTTGGGGTCATAAATGCAGGAGCAGCTTGTACCAAGTCCTAATAATTATATGGGACGGCAACATAACATTCATAAAAACTAAAAGTTACACAATGTAACACTGTTGTACACGTTCATTAAAAAAAAAAAAAGTTCAAAAAAACAGCAAAAACAAGCAACAACAAAAATGGCTGAAACCATAATGAACTGGGAACGATTTCCAACTCAGCCTAGTAAGCATGACCTAATGTAATTCCTTTTGCAACTGTCCGATAGCTCTTTAATAGGCACACAGACTGCTGACACAACTGTGTGGCTCCTAGCATGTATACCTGAGGCAGTGAAGGGAAAGCAGTGCCTGGAACCCTGGAATCCTGGAATCCTGGAATCTTCTGTGTTCCTTTACGCTTGGAAATGCTCTTGTAGCTGCAGCCGTGTGAACACCTGCAGGCCCATAAAGAGGTCACCGTGGCGACCGTGCCACCACGGCGCTCGTCAGTCCTGCGCGGATCTGCGCATTATCTCCGCCTTTATTTGCATCGAGCTTCTGCGGCTTTATCGGCCCCCCTCTCTCACACACCTGTCAGCCAGGTAGCCGAAGCTGCCTTATCAGATCCAGATAGATGGATTATGTGCGAGCACTTCATATAAAATGCTCTTTCCCTCCCTCCCTCCCTCTCTCTCTCTCTCTCTCTCTCTCTTTTATTAGCAGCAACAGCTGCATCCGCAGGTAAACACTGAACTTTTGCGAGGAACAATATATTAGGTCAAATGCAATCAAAAACACCAGCCAGCTACCCCCACCAATGAGAGAGTCCCCCAAGCCCCCCCACGACCCCTCCTGCACTAACCGCCACCCCTCTCTTGCTGGCCCCGCCCAACCCCACCCCACCATCGTCCCACAATCCCGCACCGGCGCGTAACATTTACAGACAGAACGAGCGGGTGATCGTAAAGGTCCCTTTCCTGATCCCTTTGTGTACCTCATAGTGTGATTAAAAAGCCACCAGGCAGGACCGTCAAATTACTATTGCTATTCGGTCATTTTCCTTCCTCGCCCTTAATTTACATGGCTGTGTTGATCCCGAGCATGCAGGCACATAGGCCAGAGACACATACACAGTCGCAAATGAGCCTCTTTATCAGACTACTTAAGACAGATCTTCACTGGAGGAAGACCAAGGAAAGGGGGAGGGGAGAAGAGGGAAAGATCCGGAAATGCAATAAAGCCACTGCTTATTTTAATGCACCATTAAAGGCCCAATTCCAATTCCGTAATTGCGTTCCGTAATTCTAAAGCTTAAAATTGTTTTGTATCAGTTCTATTACCACTAATAATGAGGCAGCAGCCTCTCCATGTCCTGGGAATTGATGAAGAATGCCTAATTGGTTGACTTTTCTGTGCCTAATGGACGATTCTCTTAATTAAAAAGATACTGCAGAAAATGTTATAAATCAGATACACTGAAAAAAAAAAAAGTAAATGCAGTTAATCAAACGTACAAAAAAAATGAACAGTTCCAGGAAAGAAAGAGATTAGTTGATACAAGCTCCGTCTCGATATTTATTAATTGCAGTCGCTCTGGTTAACACAACAGAACAGGTCTTATCTTTAAAACTGTGGGGAAATTTTATCTGAAGTGCTTTGACTGAGCCTTCTTTTCCCTGAACTGCAATGCATACGAAACAAGTCTTCAAAACAAGGCCTTAAAAACTTACTAGTCAGGGTGCCTTTGAGGATATTTAATTAAAATCTAATCCTGCATTCATTAAGGCTCACATAAATTAAGCTGTCATTCATAAGATTTATGGATTCTCATTTGCATATTGCATACAATTCATCAATTACTCAAGTATGAAAGGAGCACATTTCCCTAGGAGCTGCCTGCTGCCCTGCCAACATTTGAAATGAGAGAAAGAGCAGGACTGTCAGGCATTCGAAACAAACTTTCCCCACAATGTCTGCCTCCTGATTAATCTAATTTTCAAGCCATCCCTTTACAAGATTGTACACAGTCCAGCTGCAGTTTCCAATTATATCTCCTGTCCTCGCCTTTAAGTTTGAATGGGAGATAGATACAGCACAGGGCAAGTACCCAACCCCGGTCTACGCCATGCCGCACGCCTATTTACTCCCAGCTCCGTATATTAAAAAGGGTTTGTTTTTTGTTGTTTTTTTTGAGGAGAAGGAAAACTCGAGTGGGGGTGGACTTGCGTGGAAAGCGCCACGATTTGATTTGAAGGACTGTTGGGCCAAAGCACGGCGTGTAATGATGGCCTATTTCCTGACACTTTTCCACGCGCTGGGCCGTGGGGCAGAGGGACACTGGGCTCGCGTGCTCAGAGCGCAGGCGCTGAGAGCCGGAGCAGAGTAAGTGCTTAAGCCAAGCCAGGCGTGAATACTCCTAAGATAAAAAGGTCAGGCAAAACAAACAAACGGCTTGCAAGGATGAATAGAATTAATTGAGTCATTAATATGCATGGCTAATAAAGCCCCAAAAATCCGGTGGAGGAAAAAAAAAATCATTGTGGACTATTTTCTTTTAATGGCTTGTATTTTCAGCATGGACGGATTCAAGACATGTAGGTATCAATCTCGGAAGGGGCGGGGTGGGGCGGGGGGAGGGGCTTCAACAAACAGGTTGGCGTAACCTCAGCATTCAGTCTTCGTGTTGTACAAAGCAGACAAAGGCAAACTTGTTCGGGTGAGAAGATTAATTCCCAATTAATCCCAAATACTGGCAGAAGAACAGACCAAGTAGAGTAAATGAAAGTCATACTGAAGGGGACTTAATTGGCTCCCCATAGTAAAAGAACTGGATAACAGAGATCAAGCAGGAGTTTATTAATCCTTCCCATTGTTTTATGAAACAGTGGTTGGAAGGAACTTCAGATAGAGCCAATAGTTAAGACTTTAATGTGCTTTTAATATTAACAGCAGGCTGCAATTAAGGGGCCACCAAACAATAGCACTCGAGAGTGATGCATATTAATTGATAGAATATGAGTTCTGAATCAATACGATTAACACAGTGTGTAGGACAAGTAATCCACGTGCAAGCAGGTGTACGCACACACAGGCACACACATACACACCACACACACACACAGTACAAACACAGCACAGTGATTACTTTAAATAATAAATGACTGAATGACATTTTGATATTTCTATTTTTAAATGGCAAAAGATATATATAATTATAATGGCAAAATACAGATATATGTATATAAGTATGTATAAGCAGATATGTGCAGTCACACACTGTGCCCTGCACAGTTTGTTAGCCCATCATCACTGGTCAGTTTTCTGATCACAGGACTGCAGCTTACCCGAGAATATTATGGTTAAGCAACACAAAGCAGTATCTACTGTCTAGTATGTGGGACATGATTAATTTTGCATCTATGTGGTTGCATCTAAAAAAAAAAGACTAATATAAGTGACAAAGACTGAGTGAGAGAAAGAGAGAGAGAGAGAGGGAGAGAGAGAGAGGGAGGAAGTAAGGGACATGAATGAATGGATGAGGTAGACTGATAGAAACTGAGGCCTGCTTCCTCTGAAAATCAAACATACTTAATGTTGTAAACAAGAAATCTGTAATGATTAACATTAATTGGACTCTGAATCAGACTTTTGTGATACATTAAACAAAAAATTATACTGTTTTTTTTCTCCTTTTTACGTTTTTAATAATTAATGAAACATAAATATTCCAGGGAGTTCAAAACCGGTCCATGGTGGCAGAGGAATGCTGCTTGCACATGAACGGTGGGAGCTTTCTCAGTGTGCACAGGGGTTACAAGTCCACCCCATTTCTCATGCTTCCAAGTC
The DNA here is from genome assembly GCF_041902795.1 of Electrophorus electricus. Lineage (NCBI taxonomy): Eukaryota > Metazoa > Chordata > Actinopteri > Gymnotiformes > Gymnotidae > Electrophorus > Electrophorus electricus. The sequence goes on along the minus strand of NC_137505.1, from coordinate 18,148,828 downwards.
AGACATAATGATACTTGTTCCCTGGGTTACGGTGCTTGCTCGCTGGGGTAACTGTGCTTACTCCCTGGGTAATGGTGCTTACTCCTGGGTAACGGTGCCTAGTCCCTGGGACAATGGTGCTTGCTTCCTTGGGTAAGGGTGCTTGTTCCCTGGGTTACGGTTCTTGTTCCCTGGGTTACGGTGCTTACTCCCTGGGGTAATGGTGCTTACTCCCTGGGTAACGGTGCTTGCTCCCTGTGGTAACTGTGCTTGCTCCCTGTGGTAACTGTGCTTGCTCCCTGGGTTACGGTTCTTACTCCCTGGGGTAACGGTGCTTACTCCCTGGGGTAACGGTGCTTGCTCCCTGGGGTAACTGTGCTTACTCCCTGGGGTAACGGTGCTTGCTCCCTGGGTTACGGTGCTTGCTCACTGGGGTAATGGTGCTTTCTCCCTGGCCTAAGGGTGCTTACTCCCTGGGGTAACTGTGCTTGCTTCCTGTGATAATGGTGCTTGCTCCCTGGAGTAACGATACTTGCTCACTGGGGTGACAATGCTTGCTCCCTGGGGTAACTGTGCTTGCTTCCTGTGATAATGGTGCTTGCTCCCTGGAGTAACGATACTTGCTCACTGGGGTCACGATGCTTGCTCCCTGGGGTAAGGGTGCTTGCTCCCTGGGGTAAGGGTGCTTGCTCCCTGGGATAATGATGCTTGCTCCCTGGGGTAACTGTGCTTGCTCCCTTGGGTAACGATGCTTGCTCCCTGGGGTAACGATACTTGCTCCCTTGGGTAACGATGATTGCTCCCTGGGGTAACGATACTTGCTCCCTGGGGTAACGATACTTGCTCCCTGGAGTAACGATGCTTGCTCCCTGGGGTAACGATACTTGCTCCTTGGGGTAACGATACTTGCTCCCTGGGGTAACGATACTTGCTCCTTGGGGTAACGATAATTGCTCCCTGGGGTAATGATACTTGCTCCCTGGGGTAACGATGCTTGCTCCCTGGGGTAAGGGTGCTTGCTCCCTGGGGCCTGGCTCTGACATGCAGAGCCCTGTTTTCATATTCTGATGCTGTTTATGCAGTGCCACTCGTCTGCCGAGAGTTGCGGACTGCGATCGATCCGGCCGGCAGCAGTTCAAACGTTGCTCCCTGCAATAACATCACGGCCTGCCCTCCTTCCGGAGCAATCTCAGACCGCTGTCCAAAGAGCAAACAACGGGGAAGAAAGTCAAACGGCAGCCTGAAATACAAGTGGCTCCCCCTGCCAGAGAAAAGCTTGAGTCGGGGGTATGGGGGGTGAAGACAAATTGAATGTGGCACGAACAAGTTTACTTTCATCTCCGCTGACT
>NC_137505.1:18062500-18137500 GCF_041902795.1 Electrophorus electricus | reverse complement strand
CACACACACACACACACACACACACACACACACAGACACACACACACAAACATATTATGAATTGTACTGAGATGGTTTCACATATCGCTCCCAATCAAACTAAAATAAGGGTCTCATGTTAAAAAGTCAGTTCCATAGTGTACATTCTCACTGCTTGTCACTTTAATCCAGACTGCCTATAAATCCTGCACTAAACATGAGCAAACCTAAATAACTGACCTTTTTCTGATTAAACATGGCAGTTCATAGTGAACCTTTGAGCTACTCAGTAGTCGCGCGGTCTGGAGGACACCTTTATGGTACGTCGTGCCCAAATTTTGAAACTTTAACCTATGTAGATCAATGTGCTTCCTTAAAAGAGTTTCATAAATGAAAGTGCAGAGGGCCTTTTTTTTTCCCCCTCCGTGAGCAGAAAAAGCTGATGAGACAGGTTTAGTTTAATCTCAGGCAATAGAAGTCATTAACCATTCTCCAAGGAATTAAAATATAGCTTGCCCTTTTCTTCTCTCACTTATCATTAGCATCACTTTAATCTCCCAGCGTTTCACACTGCTATTTTAATCATTACTTACTGCCTTTTGACAACTGAAGAACATGCCTTCCACAAGCTCAGGCGGTATCCTCGTTTTAGCTGACAAAATGTAGGACATCATGTAAAAATATCTACATTTTCTCTCGTTTCCCTTCCTTAACACCCCTATTAGAGTTCAGGGGAAAAGAGAGAGAGAGAGAGAGAGAGAGAGAGAGAGAGAGAGAGAGAGAGAGAGAGAGAGACCAAGGCAGGAGTGTTTATATGACAAACAGCAGCAGCTAAAGACAGAGATGGAAAACTAAAGCAGGGGACTTTTGCCAACATGCCAGAGGATTGTGATAGCAGAAAGGATGGGCAATAGTATTTGCATTCATCATGTTGTTTAAGTAGATCATGGATTCCGTGTATTCTCTTATGTGGGTCATTTGGTGAGTTGAGGCCATCCATTTCTTTGTCCTTGATTCAATGAAAATTTACGAGAAAATTGCATCTTTTCCCAAGCCGAATATAAATCAAGTGTTATACACAGACTTTCAGTGTCCCTGACAGATATAGGCCATGTTCTCAAACTTTTTTCCCGCATTGTTACATGCCGCAGGAGGACTTGTGGGTAAAATAAGTCTGACAATTACAAATATGAAAACAATATATCTATTCTGAAGCTCCACATTAACCCACAGATGACAGGTAACAGAAATAGATCTTTCTTTAAATGACAGGCAATACTGGCCATACCACTACTGAGATGGCTAAAGTTTGACTGGAAACTCCAGTAACACATAACTTTGTGTTAGGTTAGGTTACATTTCTTTTTTAAAAGTAGACAAAGAATAAATACTGATTGTAACATTTCCATCAGTACAAATAAAATTAAAGCAAATTTTTTTTAAGTGAAAATTATTTTAACAATCACTTTTTAAGATATTACATTTGAAATAGAACTAGGTGGACCCTAATCTGCTCATTAATGTAGCAGTTATGCAAAATACGTTCTTGCTGCATTTTTTAACTGCACATAATCCAATGCCATTATATGCATTTAACATGCCGGAATATTAAGACCTAATCCATGAATGCCAGTGTGACACCTTCCTAAAATCAGGAAATGTAAGTAATCTGTGCTTGTCTGACTATATACATTATTGGCTTTTTAAACTGTTCTGACATTAAAACATTTACCATCACACAATAACACTTCCATGTCCTCTGAATAAGTGTCAAATTACTTAATCTTATGGTAACTGAATACTTGCTAAATCTGGGACTTAATTATTGTACAATGTAGCCTATAAACAATTTCCTTGTTTTCACAAATGATGTTTCTGCTACACAATAATGCAGGCATGAAATTATGCTCTGTAGGTAGAGTCCAGTAGAACAGATTAGTGAGAACAGGTTTTAAAGAGGATACATTGCATTTGTTCACCAGGGCAGCGACATGAAACCAGAATCACTTTTGAAGAAAAACAAGGAATAGTTTCTCCCATGGAGTTGTTCAAAAAGGGAGATAACAATGTATCTTTTTTGATCACACTCTGAAAGAGGAGATTCCCCCCACCCTCTCTCTCTCTCTCTCTCTCTCTCCTTTGAAAATCAACACCAAACCCGTCCTCTGAAACGGTTGGAAACAGTTTATGAACATTTCAACAAATCAAATCCCTCCTTTTACATCAAAAAAGGGCCCAATTCATTTCTGATCTCTATCCAAGTTCAAAGGCAAACTTAAAGTGATACTTCAAAGAAGCATGTAATCAAAGACATGCAGCTGTTAAAACAATCTTTTGTTAGTTCATTGTCTTCAAACCAAACTCTTCAGAAAAATCCATAAATGAGGGGAAACGGCATCAAATCAGTAACATTCAATCACTGCATGTGAAAGGCTTTGGAGTCTGGCAGAACAATATTTCTCATAAGAGATGCATGTCTATTTACAGTAGCACGAGCTCGCACAATAAACACAGAGCCGGCCTACGGCTCGGAGCAAATTAAGGGCTTCAAGCTGAGGCCCTCTGACAGACGAAGTTAACAGGCCCATGCACACTTCACATACACTTTTCATGTATCAGCCTGCAACAGGGGCTCGCCACAAAATCTTCTTTGGCAGGGAAAGGCAGCAATGTGAGAACAGCGCTCTCACGCTCGCGAGCTCCGCACCGTTCGCACACTTCACCGCACAGACGCCACATTAAAGCGCCCAGCGCCGAACAGTGGCGGGTCCCGCAGAGTAAGCACAGGAGACGGCGTTAAAGTCACTATCATCACATCCAAACGAACAGCAACGATGGCTCAGGGCAAGGTAACAAGAGAAGAGGAGAGAGAGCTGTGTCCGCCCTCTGACTGGACTCCGTTTTTTTAATGCACGCTAGCGCCTGGCTTTAATCCGATGCTAATGTTCATTGTCAAGGGTTACCCGTGAGATAGCGAAAGCAGCTGTCAATCAAGCACTGGTCAAATTAAAGTACAGCTCCATTAGGTTTCGCAGGGAACCATAGCGGTGCACAGTGAATCAATCATGTTACTGAAACTGTGATGCTTATTATTTATATATCACCAAGTCTGGCTTTAAATTGATCAATTTCATCTGTCCATGTGGTATCTCTAATGTTCATGTGCGTGTGTGTGTGTGTGTGTGTGTGTGTGTGTGTGTGTGTGTGTGTGTGTGTGTGTGCGTGTGTGTGTGTGTGCGTGTGTGTGTGTGTGTGTGCATGTGTGTGTGTATAATTTTTAGTCCACTTGGCTCTTAGTAAACTCATGTGGAGATTAATAAATATCAGATTCTCTGTATGTGCAGGTTTGAAAGACAGCGTGTAAACAGCATGTTTTCGTATAAAGTGATTCGGATGGAAAGCAAATTCTTTATGCTCTTTAAATGTGTTCTTATTGATCAATGGGAGTATGTGGAGAAACTGTACCCCGCATCCAGCTTAGGAGTATCAAAAACAGCGCTTATGTCGAGAAGAAGAGAGGCTAGTCATGAACTAAGTCTGTAAGGTTATACACTACAGCATGACGATATTTACTTAGGTCCTTGAGTTTACATATGTATGAAACAGAGAGCGAGGTAGAGAGAGATGCTAAAACCACTTACCTGGGTTGAAGGGGTTTCAAGAGGAGAGCCAAAGGAATCATGGAAGAAAGAGAAAAAAGAAGAACAGACAGAATAAGTCGAAGCATAAGATAGCTAAAGAAAAGCACAGTCCCTCTGACAGGTAAACCAATCTCCAGGTCTCTTTCATTTCAACTCCTGTTGTGATACAAACTATACAACCAAACTACGAGCAGGCGGCTTCCACGCGTGATGCTGGACGAGAGTGGAAGAATGCTAGGAAGAGCACTTCAGGGACAGGGGAGATAATAACACACTACAAATTACTTGATAATGCGGTGATCAATACACAGGGTCTTAATAAAAGTAACACTAAACACCCATTTTTGAGAGGCAAGAAATAGCTCACTGTGGATGTGCAAAAATGCCAGGGACCTGTTCGTTCTACAGAATGCGAAGGGGAAGACCTGCAGTCATACAATACAACCCAAAGCAGATTCCAAATAATACTACTCTGAGTCTCAGCAGGGGCCAAGATTTATGACGATGGCCAAATGGTTTCTTGTTACACAGAGATGCCAACACTGGCAGCTTGCCACAACGCAAAACCTTGGAAGTCAGTGACAAGCTAATGTCCTCTTGGTTCAAACAAAGGGAGTCACACTTCTGTTATTGAGGGCAGAAGGTCAGCAGTGGTTCTACTACACCTCCAACACACTGGATCTATTTGGAAATCAAGGCCCCATGTAACATGACAATAGAACTTTTCACTTACCACATGCTAAAGATATTCATATCTGACATAAAAGTGTGTGTCTGTGTGGGTGTGCGTATGGATGCGTGCGTGCGTGTGTGTGTGTGTGTGTGTGCGTGCGCGTGCGTGTGTGTGCGTGCACGCGTGTGTGTGTCTGTCTGGCTCGCTCCATCTGGAAGAGTCGAGCACTCGAGGGCTGTCACACAATGGGGAGACGAAAACCCGCTGAAGGATAACAAATGACTTCATGGCAAAACAGCCATTGAAATTCTTTCAGTATGTGGCATTAAAAACAACTGAACAAATAGAGATAAGACGGTTAGTAGGATTTGAAATGAGATTTCTCCCTCTGCCTGCTCCCTTCCTCTCGCCCCTGTTAAAGAGCTAAACAAAACAAATGGAGCTTATTACTGCAGATTACCTTACTCTGGACAGATTCGCTGTGTGGGGCCGACTGTAAACAATGCCTTTCTCCTCGCTCCCAATGTATCTGCCATTTATAACACAGAGCAACCAAGGCTGCTGCACAGACAGATAAAGGAAAGCGCTCGCTGGCAGTGCTCTGTAAAACTACAATCATTTAAAGGCCTGTTTCCATGTGTGTTACCATAGCAAACATTGATAAACTAATTATTCCCTGCTACAAGGATTATATTATTGCTGGATAAATAAGGCCCAGGGGATTGGGAGGGATTTCAACATGTGGGCACGGTACTGATTCAAAGTCACAGTCTACACGGGTGGGAGGTGGAGGTGGATAAGGATACACACAGGGTAACAGGGCGGGCATGAAACAGCACCACTGCGGAGGGGGTGCGAAAGCAACGGGCACACACCCAATCTTCACGGCCCTCCACACACGCCACTGTCAGCAGCCTGTGCGGAAACTGCAGCCGCCGAACCCCAAAAATATAGCACGCGGGAGACGGAACCGCGGGGAAGTCGACGAAGCGCCAGGATGCTTCACTTAACATAATTAACCCCGACCGTGACAGACAGCGCCGAAGGCTGCCAGCGTTTGATTCTCGTGTACTCTTTCCATGGCGAACTTCGAATTTCCGGGAACTGTTGGTAGCCCGGGCGGTGGCTAGGGGAAGATAGATGGCGACGGACATATATTCTGTTCATTTGCCATACTCCTTCCTGTGAAAGCTCTTTCATGCAATTGGATTTATGATTTATACGTGGAGAGGCCCGAGCAACAGGCTCTGGCAGCAGCCTGGAGATTTATCACGCGGCCAGTCCATCTAACAATCAGGCGTTAAACAGAACAAAAACCCATTCCAAATAGATTCGCACTGTATTTGTGTGCCGATTTGATTTACAGGCCTTCGGGGAGGCACCATTTGGTAGCACGAGGGCAGCGAGAGGTAGGTAGTGCCTGGGAGAAGGGTGGAGAAGGAGATGGGGAGCAGGGGAGGGTGGAGGTATGTGCCAGAAGTGTTTATTGTGTCAGGTTGATTTATTGAGTGAGCTTCATTTCACTGAATGTTCTCAGATATTTATTTCCCTAAAGGCCCCACAAAGATATGAACAAGCCTGCATCCACATATGTCATCATTGCCCATTTTACAGAGTCAGGAGATTTCTTTTCAAACCGGGGGGGGGGGGACGGGACACACGAAGGTGGTGGTGATGGAGGGAGGAACACCAGGGCACCTTTCCATCTGTGTCATCCCAGCAACACTTGCTGAAAAAAACTGATTCTTCAGAAATCTGGTCTTGCAATGCTGTTGATCGCGGCTCTGGGGCCGTCTCACCCCGGACTCTGAGTACACGAACACTAGCAAACCCACCTGCTCTGCGATGACACCCGGTAGTCCGTAAACTCCATCATTTAAAGGCGCGCGAGGCTTTTTAGAGACCTGACAATAAAAACATCTCGCAGGATCTTTACGCTAAAACGTGGCCTGGGCGTGGGCACGTGGGAGCAGTCGCCTCATAAGGTGAGGCGGCCGTGTAGTTTCAGCAGCTCATATAAACAGGACTTGGCCGGGCAGGGCCGGGCGTTGGAGCGCGGACTGGCTGGCCGAGATGAGAAAGCAGTGGGTGAGTGAAGCAGATGGCGCAGGTCTTTCATTTTCCAGATGGCTGTCCTGACTGGTGAGCCCAGTGACACTGAGGCTTCTCATTGACATGCTGCCTCCGACACCTCCCCGGACCCTCTCCCTCTCTCCCTCCCTCTCTCTCTCTCCATCTCTCCCTCTCTCTCTCGCTCCCTCTCCATCTCTCCCTCTCTCCCTCTCCATCTCTCCCTCTCCCCCCCCCCCCCGCCCACCCCTTCCCATCGGAGCTGGGTCTCTCTCCCTCTCTCTCTCTCTCTCTCTCTCTCCCTCCTCTCTCTCTCTCTCTCTCTCTCCCTCCCTCTCTCCCTCTCTCTCCATCTCTCCCTCTCCTCTCTCCCTCTCCATCTCTCCCTCCCTCTCTCTCCCTCTCCATCTCTCCCTCTCTCTCCCTCCCCCCCCCCGCCACCCTTCCCATCGGAGCTGGGTCTCTCTCTCTCTCTCTCTCTCTCTCTCTCTCTCTCTCTCTCTCTCTCTCTCTCCCTCTCTCCTCTCTCTCCATCTCTCCCTCTCTCTCTCGCTCCCTCTCCATCTCTCCCTCTCTCTCCCTCTCCATCTCTCCCTCTCCCCCCCCCCCCCCGCCCACCCTTCCCATCGGAGCTGGGTCTCTCTCCCTCTCTCTCTCTCTCTCTCTCTCTCCTCCCTCTCTCTCTCCCTCCCTCTCTCCTCTCTCTCTCTCTCCATCTCTCCCTCTCTCTCTCCCTCTCCATCTCTCCCTCCCTCTCTCTCCCTCTCCATCTCTCCCTCTCTCCCCCCCCCCCCCCCCCCGCCCACCCTTCCCATCGGAGCTGGGTCTCTCTCTCTCTCTCTCTCTCTCTCTCTCTCTCTCTCTCTCTCTCTCTCTCTCTCTCCCTCTCTCTCTCTCTCTCTCTCTCTCTCTCTCCCCACTGTGGCTGCCTGGACACTCTCATATCTGCCTGGCTGCCTGTTCTTGCTGTTTATCCAATAGCCGTAATAAGACACAATTGTACGTGGTACCTTTTATTTAAAGAAGCAAAAGCAATTACTATTGTGAGTCCTGACTTTAGCCATCACCAATTAATATATTTAATGTAAATATTAAAAGAAAAAACGCAGGGGGTATAATGAAGTGTGGTGCAAGCTGTTATGTGGGATGGCTAATTAACACAGACCAAGATTCATTTTTTACTATTGTATGTGTATCCACGTCTGCATTTATTAAGAGACGGATAAGTCCCCCTTTGCTGACACAGACAAACTGCCTGTCAATTTCTCCCCGATGATTAGCTTCAAGAAAAAAAAAACCCCATAAAATATGAACCCTCATCCATATCGGTAAATAAATCTACATTTCAGCACACAAGAATAGGAATGTCAAACAGCCTCTTTCTAATTTAAATTGGCTAGGCAAAGACAATTTAATGCTGGGGAGTGTCCATCGCGTGACCTCTTCCCCTCCCACTTTTTGGGTCATATCATCATTACCATAGTTGCAAGCTCAGAGACGACACCTCGAAGTTGCCTAATTACTGTGTGTTTACTGAGAGATGGAGGAGTGCACCAGCTTAATGAAACATCACATCACAGGCCTCGGGGGCCCAGGGGAGACAGGCACTCGGCCGGACGGCCCACGGCTCCACCCCCGTCCCTCCACCCTATTTGATCCGGCAGCCGCGTTTTATGAGCCGTTCCGAGAGAGCGTGGAAATGCCACGGTGCGCCACGACGGTGTGCGGCCCAGGGACTCCTGCCTCATCTTCAGTAGGCCAACATAAGGAGAATGGTTGCAGATCATCTGGCGTCTTATAGTACAGGCACAACGACTGATATTATGATTAAATGCAAACCTTATGAAAGGCCTAAGAGGGGCTCAATGGCTACGGTGCAATGCAGTGATCAGGAAGGGACCGGACTGCGTCTGCCCACCAACAGCTTCAGTCTCACGGTAGGTTTCCCTCCCCGCGTCTCCTGCGTGCCCCGTTGCTATGCTTCCCAGTGGAGCAGCGGCAGGCACGTGTGCCGGCCCAGCCGAGATTCCGAAAGCGATCCCTGATTGTTGTGATGTCATGTCTGAAACAGGATGAGGGTTGCGTGGGGAGGTCAGACTGCTGCTATAAAAAGCGCTTGTCGGGACCTCTCGCAGGGCGGATTGCTTTCGCCGGGCAGGCCCAGGACGGGGATCAGTGACGACAGGGGCCGTGGCCTCCTCCACGCGGGGGATTGGAAATGAGAAAGGCGCGTTTCCTGCCGCGCTCGGCCAGCCACAGAACTAAAAACAGTTTGCGGAACGGGGCACATTCCGCAGGAACGGGGCGCATTCCGCAGGAACGGGGCTCGTGGCCTGCCATGCTCAACGGCAGTGGGAGCAAATCTGGCGCCTCAAACCGAGTCGCGTTTCAAAAGACGAGGAGGTGGTCCTTCTAACTCCGCGCGACGCAGACGGTTGGCATGGCGATAAGAGCATGGCGGAGTCCAGCTGCCCTCCCCAGGCCTGTCCGAATGGATAATCATTCTGAAGCCATTCTGAAGCCGTGCTCAGCTCCGTGCCCAGCTCCAGACAGTGACACTGCTATCACACACTGACTAGCACCTGAAGGTTTTCGTGGCATGCCGGGTGACTGCTGCAGGAATGCCCCATTAATGCCAGCCTCACATAGCCGAAGAGTCAGTGAAGCCTCTAGCACTTAGACCTTCGAGCCGTCATGCTGGGAAACAAGCATGCGTTTGTATATATAGCTCGTTTATATTAGGCCCGAGATGCTTCGCACATTCAAAGATTCAGATTAGCACATGCTATCAGTTTCAAATATCCTATTAGCTCGGATAACCTCTGACACACTCAACCTTTTCCCATAAGGTTTGCATACCGACTGACCTACTTTTGTATCGTCAATAGAAGCTGGTCTTAATTGTTGTTCTCTATTAGTTCCCCATTGATGGAGTTCATGGACCGGGCTGGCCAGAATGTGCCTCTCCTGGTAGCAAGGCAGGCCAAAACAAAGAAAGGAGTCGCTCTAATCTTGGCTGCCTATGAGAACCTGTTTTCTCCACTTATGTGGAGCTGATTGGAGGTGGAGTGTCCACAAAGCTCTGGGTGATTTCCATGAGAAAGGGAAGACAGTCTCTTAATGGGGGTCAGTGCCAGGGCCGGAGTGTGAATTGGCAGGGGTGCATCAATTAAAGCGCGGCCGAAGCTCGAGCTAGCGATAAGGCAAGCGGGCGTAATCGCCGTCTGAAGCGCATGGAAAATATAACGGCCTCGCAGAGGAAGTAGCGATTGAGACAGACGCCACAGAGTCAGAAGTCTCCACATCCAGTCAGCCCAAAGCATTCCTACACACAGTGTTAAACACTTTAAAAACCACCCGAGACAACCAGTAGAGCACTCAGTTAGGTCATTCTGTAGACTGTGGATACATATGGACACATGGATGAATCTGAACCTGTGAATAATTATCAAGACTATAAGAAACAACAACTGATATGATCAATTTGTGCATTTGGTGCACAAAAATTAGTTTATATTTATTTAGGAATTTTATTGTGAACATGTCGCTTACATGTCCCATTTTTGATTAACAAAAATTATTTCCAGGCTGTCTGAATGTTACAGACATCACGAAGAACACGAATTAACATACTGTACATGTTTCTCTGGCATTCAGCACTTTAAGGCTGGAAGCTCGGATGTTTGATATTCAGCTGTGAAGAATGGCACTGGCTTAATAAGGCGAGGCGTTAGTGTGCACGTGTGGGAAGAGCGCTCACAAGTGTGAGCATGGTGGTGAGTTCGAGAGCAGAAAGGAATTTGATTACATTGTATCCCCCTATCCAAATGAACCCCATCATGTGAACATTGTGCATCCAAGCACACAAGTAGCTCCCAGAGTCCACCCAGGCAATCGTATACCATACAAGTGGATATTGGGGAAAAAGAACTATCTACACTATTGAGCAGGCTTGCCCCCTTAGGCCAAACTGAAATGGTAATGTACACCACATTTCCAAAGAACTTTCCTTTCTCCTTTATATTCCTGTATAGAAGGGTGACAGAGGGAATAAAGACAGCCAGCAGTACCATTTCAGGATCTCAGAAACCCGTAAATAAGATCTGCAAAGCAGATAAATTCGGAGCGCCCCAGCACAATTAAAACCCAATTCAATTTGAGCACACACCGTCCATCTGTGAAAGGGAAACAATAGCTGAGGAGCTGGGTTATTAGCAGGTCCCTGCTCGGGCGTGCTAGCTGGCGGAGGGGCTCGCTGGAAGCTGCGCGTGTTTAAGGGCCTGGGCTGAGCAGTCACGGCAAAATCCTCCACCTATTACCAGATGGTCAAAATCAGCACTAATCAAACCACCAAAACGTCCTTTCTACAGCTCTTAGGCCTTATGTAGCAGTGTGCAGAGGAGGGCTGCAGTGTTACTCAGTTGCATACTCCGAATGTTCTTCTTAGCTTCTTACCTTTATTGTCCAGTCATTCTATATTGCTTCGAATGGAGCGGCACCGTTGGGGGCTGTATAGCCTCAGCTGTTACGATGCTGTGACGTCAAACTGAATGGAAGTACAAAGCCTCATTATGACTATCTTACTCCTCAAATGCCAGGTTTTGACAGAATACAGCCAAGAAGGTCTGACTAAGTACATTTCTTTTTGTAGTAACTCTGCCAGTTAGAGGATAATCTGGGAAAGAATTAGATCACGCTTAACAGGAGGCACGGTTTCTGAGCAATTAACCAAGTATTTTGGGATATTGCAGCTCCATTAGAGGACAATAGTGCTATGCAAAATCATTGCCCTCATCAGTGTAATGGAACCTGACTTCTTTGCAAAACTCATGAAGGCTGGAAAGTAGCTTAGATATTATCCAACAGACAAGCACCGGTCAGCTGAGGATGTTAATATACTTTATTTTTAAAGAGAGTGAAAGCAAACCATCAAAAGGTACCTAAGTAATCACACACATACCAATCAGGAAAATTACAGTGCCAGTCAAACATATTTTTTTAATAGTAGCCATGATTCTAGTGTCAAGTATCTCGTCATATCTTAAAGTTGTCCATCAGAACTTCAGTCAATTATTACATCTTTGCTGCCAGTTTCTATATCTGACTTTGTACTTGGATGAATCATTGTGATGTTCTTGGTTCTGCTGAAATCTAAATGTCTGGCATAATCCTATTTGTCCACTTTAGAATCAGGGAGATATAAATCGTTATTATCTGGCAGAGGGTTCAAGAGGACACTGTCTCAGTGCTTTCAGCTTAAAATGCTATCATCTTCAAAGGTGGAAGAGGACATCAATTTAGAATCAGAAATGTATCTGAGATCTCTATGCTCCTTAAGCTACAATACATCTCCACTGATTAAAATACATCAAAGCCTCATCATGCTTTCCTCTGAGCAAAAAGGGTAGATTTTAATTGCAAAATGTTAAACCTCACAATTAAAGGCTTTGTGCTACTTAAAGCTAGCCCAAACAGACACCAAAGGAGCAGCATACAAATTAGATGCAGGAAAGGCAGGGTGAGAGAGAGAGAGCAAGAGAGAGAGAGAGAGAGAGAGAGAGAGTGAAATGGTGGCTTTAAAAAGCTTCCTGCAAAATGATAATGCGCAGATAGAGCCATTACTGTGGGTCGTGATGGTCTAACAGTAAAATCCGTCAACATATTGAGCTTTCATCAGCTAGCATTCCTTTATGCTCTGAAAGGCGTCACTCATACAGAAAGAAGACAAACTCGGCTATAGCGTCTGCCGATTAGGAAGAAAATGAGTGCCCCTGTCAACGATAGAAAGTTGAGTATTTTGCAACCCCACAGTTACAAAACTAGAAGCATCCAGCCAACAGGTAGTCAATTTAGAGTCCATGGTCAAGATAAAAGAGGTAGTACCCTGTTGTTGCAATTAGATTGTCTCGCACAGCGCACAACCCAGGCAGTCCAACATCTTATACATACATCAGAACTTCACAAGAAGCCCACTGGATATGAAAGAAGCCCACTGGATATGAAAAAAAAAAAAAACATCTTACAGTAACGTCTTCAAGCAATTTCTTAAAGCGGGGTCGGGAGAAAAGGGGAAAAAAATAAATTTTAGTGTTTACCCGGTATAAACCATTACTATCAAACACTGTAGTGAAGCTAATATCAGCCATAAAAGGTGCACATTCTCCTGCCGGTTTAAAGAGTCTCTCCTTGGCTGAGTTGTGGGTGCGAGGGGCTTTATCATAAAAGTGTCAAAGTATTATTGATCAAAGCCCCATGTTAAGGTCTCTGCTGTAGCCTTCCCAACTTTTAAAGAAAAATTTAATTAAACAACAAAAAAAAAGTTATAAAGAAGCATTCCTAGCCTACCACGAATTTTTGACAATACAGCACGGGTGACTGTAATTAATAAAGACCAATGGACACGGGGTTCATCTTACAGACCTCTCAGTGCTGAAATTCGGAGCTGCTTGTCGAAAGACCAATTCCCAGGTCCCTCAGGGGTATTAATGAAAAGCACTTTCATGGTGAACCCATCAAACCTCCAGGACCGAAGCAGAGCGGCACAGAGGAGGACTCCAGCAGCAGGGAGTCGCGCGATGGGAGTGAGACGTGCGGCCCCTCGTTTCATCCTTTAATAAAGGCGCACTCATGTGGCCCTGAGGCCTAGCAGTTGCTTGGGGCCCCCGGGTGCTGCACAGGAGTCTGGCTCCCACCCCGATCCCCCCTCCCCTCCATCCTTCATGCAGACATGCCCGTGTCATTCTGCAGTCTCATAAGATGAGGAGAAAGTCTGGTATGGAGATGAGAGCCCTCCTTGGCCAAACCCCTCCGTTGCCTCACCGAACAACTTCCATAGCCCTCTAACGGCCATTGCGCAAACGGTTTGGGTGAAGAAACGCTCTCAGCAAAGAGATGCATGGCCTGTTACGAAGCTGCATGACCTGCTAGTGGTTAAAAGCTTTGGGAAGTGCGAGACCAGATGTAGCAGAGGATATCAGCCGTGATGCAACGTCAGCCAGTTTGGTAACATTATTACAATTTTACAATCAAACTTACCAGCAAAACGTCCGCTCGAACAAGATGTGGTACTTGCTTTCATCATTTACAACATGTAGCAACAATTAGCTTGGATTTCTGCAGTGGAGAGAGCAGAGCTAAACTTGCCCCAGGCAGGCCATTTTTCAACGTGATACACTGATCCAAATAAAAACATGGAGTGAGGCCTAAGATTTCATTGTGCAAATGATCTTGGTATAATACTTCCTGTGCAAACTTCCTGTGCAAAAAGAACCCTATGGTGAGTCCCTCAACAGGCAGACTGGTCAGAAAAACATTCAGGTTAACAGAATTTCTGTAGGCCATTTCTTTAATTAGCTTTCATAATTTGAGTTAAGATAATGTCAAAGGATTGATGAATTTAGTCTTGAAAGGACAGTGAGAAGTTAAATAAAGCCCTTTTCTGAGTCCACCCTGCTCTGACAGACAAAATAAATGCCTTCATTGACAGATGAAAAGATAGTTCTTGTTCGCTTGGCTATATGTCCAAACAGAAAGCAAGCACCGATATCCACCTACTCATCTGTCTGATCAACCACCATGAAAGAGGAAGGAACTGCTATTTACTAACTGATTATGTCTGTTAAAGAAAAACAAAGGTAGGCAGGAATGTGGACGCATGCTTTAACAGGCCCCTGGTTTTACACGCAGAGGGCCTCCAAAACTCCCACATGTGCCCGAGCAACTTTCATGTCAGGACATAAGTGAGCCAGTTTCTCCATCGTCGGTCACCTAAAATGATCATCATTACAATGGGATACAGGTAACATTTAAATTTAGTCTCCAAGGCCGAGAACACGCAGATTGTCCCCCCACAAACACGCGCACACACACACACACACATTGTACAAACCTTTTCTGACATGCACCTATTTCCCCGGTGAGTAGCAGGTGCTGAGTGGAGATGTTTACGGAGAGCCTCACTAACTGACAGCTGGCGGGAAGGGACCAGCTACAGCTGAGCATTGGTGGGAAACAGGAGGGGAGGTGCTTGAGAAAGAGAAGACAAACAGTTTCAATAGCCCCAGGGGTGCCAACTCCAATCCCCCCTGACCCATGGTGCTCTTAACCAGACAAATAGAGGAAAAACTGTTGCAGTCACCAGGCATTGAAGCCACTCACCAAATTCCCAGAATTCTGGTGATGGTAGGAGCCTTAAAAATGAGCACCGCGGTGAAAGGGGTTGGCCAATGACTCAGCTCGGCGAAAGCAGAATAATTAATATTACTCGCATTGTGGTGTACCATACCGCAGTGTGGGCTGTGGCAGTAAACAGCATATTTAAGAGTCAATTTAACAGAGAATGAGAGAGGGACGTGGTCATTTCGCTTTTTTTCATTTGGAGTCGGCTTGCATAGAGGTGCATCAAAATACATGAGATCAGCTCCTCGTGCTTTGTTTGCTTCTGCCAAGGTTATTGGAGGCTCGTTCCAAATTTCCTGAGGGGGAATTGTGCGAAAAACGATTCCATGCAGATAAATCAGTCAGCACAGATCAAAAGACAAAACCATCGCAAAGACAAAAGATGCTGACGAGCAGCACATAACGTCAGACGCAAGACGCGTGGATCACAGGAGGCCGCAGGAAGAGAGACGCGCCAGCCCCCAACCTTCTCCTTCTCTCTCCCACCCACCACGGGAGCCGCTCGGAAGGCAGGTGGGAGACAACCAACCGCAGCCGAGCTCTGAAT
Organism: Electrophorus electricus; assembly: GCF_041902795.1. NCBI lineage: Eukaryota > Metazoa > Chordata > Actinopteri > Gymnotiformes > Gymnotidae > Electrophorus > Electrophorus electricus. The sequence continues at coordinate 18,122,412 of NC_137505.1, read as the reverse complement.
GCCATCTCACAGGCTGTCGCAGACAGTGCCAAAATAAGTTACACATCACTTTTACGGCCTATACTATCCAGCCATTAATGGCTTTAAAAAAGAAGTGGCCATACGAGCAGAGCCCGAGGATGAAATGCCTGTCACGTTTAATCATATTCGTAATAAATTGCTTTTAACCATACATTGAGAGGAGCTTTTTCCAACACTGCACTTCAGATAATTATGCACGATGCACACATCGCTCCATATAGGTTAACTGGTGGCAAGCATAGTTCAGACAGAAAGATGCAAACCAGTTTATTCAAATGTGCTGATGCTAACAGCGCAGATTAGGTCAGTACATTTCCCTAACAGGTTTGGATAGAGGGTCAGAGACACTTTTAGGTGTCCACTAGTGGGTTTGCATTGATGTAAATGTGTTCTACAGAGCGTAGATGATTAAAATAGAAATGTTCTCCAAGCTAGCACTAATCTAAACAGCAGACTTCACAACTTCAGTGGTGATATATGGGGGGAGTTTGGAGGTAGAGTTCCTATTGCCATAACAAAAGAAGGAAATCCTACATTGATTTGTATGTTCTCTCTCTCTCTCTCTCTCTCTCCTTACCTTTGGTACAAGTAAGGAAGAGCAAACAGTGCCTGAAGCTGGCGGCCACCTGCAATGTATTTTCTTTCTCCCCTCGACATTAAAGTCCTTCACAGAAATCAGAATTTAATAAATCACCCCGAGTCTGACAGAGTTTATCTCAAGGGGTCGCTTTGACTCGGGAGAAGCCAGCAGACAGACAAAGCCACGGCCGATAAGATGTGAAATTAAATACAGTTAGCAGCTTGAAACAAAGGAGGGAATGTGTCACGGGCTGCTTTGTATCCGTCGAAAAGCATTCAACCTCTCTCCCCCTCCCCTCTCGCAAAAGAGAGCAACGAAGACAGGGGGCGATTCATTTCAGTTTGTGGCCATTTAACCTCATTTGCATCCTGGCTGTCAACATATCGCTCCTGCACAGATACGTTCAAGAGCCTTCATTAAGGCCTAAAGTTGACATCCTTTACTGTTGAGACGCGGTGGTATAAATCATGGTCGCCGAGGAGCTGCACATCTTGATCAAAGATCTCCCGCTATCACGTTCTGTTTCTTTTTATACGCGAGTCATGCCCGACACTGGTCATCACTTAGGGTAAGGAGAGAGTTATGCGCGCACGTTTTTATCTTCCCCGTGCCCCCACATATCTCTGCACAGCGTGGCGAATTCCTCTGATTATTTACACTGACAAGAGAACTATACGCACAGGGCTCCCGTGAAGGCGGAGAAAAAGACCTGAGTCGCCTCGGAGCACAAGCGTGTCAGCAGTACCTAGTGACCCCTTCCAGACCTCCGCCCCCTCCCCACCCGGCCGGCGCGTAGTGACGCAGCGCTAAGACAACAAGTGCGTCTAGTCCCGCCTTTGAGCCGGCGGCGGCGGCGGCCTGCGTGCGTTTGAGAAGCTTAATGATCTCTTTGGCCCCTTCTTTTATTAATAACGCCTGGTTTCAGGGAGCGATGGGAAAGCCTTGCCGCTGGGACGGTGTGGTCAGAAGGCTGTCACCGTGCCAGCCCTTTTGGGAAGCGCTAGCGTCTCCGGCAGTGCCCACTGAATGAGCCTGTCTTACCCTCGCCAGGCTCTGACATTCCTATTGGCTTGACCTCGACCCCTACGAGGAGAGCACCTTTAATTAACCCCCCCCCCCCCCCCCCCCGCTACCACATCTCCTTCCGCGGCAGGAAGCGAGCGCTTGTCGGAGCGCGGTGAGCACACAAGACACGTCTGCTTAAGGCCCTCCGCTCCCGGCAGCTTGATACGGTACTGACTTCTCTGGTAGTATGAGAATAGCGAGAGTCACAGCTGCGGAGGAGCTTTCTTTATCAAGGGCAGATTACATAATGGCTTCATGTCTAAGGGCTCTTTTCAGTGCTCTGGGGTGAAAAACAATGTTGGAGCACTCGAATGATAGTAGATATAAATATAAGGTATTGTTCGCTTCATGTCCTCTCGCCTTGCTGATTTCCTTCAATTAAACATCCCTGTGACTAATCACGTCATAAAGGCAAGTTTGATCCATGTAATCAGATCTGCCGAGCCACCATTGTCTCACATTCCTTTTCTGACATTTGAAAGGTCAAGAGTAAGAGGACATTTGATAACTGCAGACCTTTCTGCTCCATTTTACAACCCTTAATCTCCCTTCGCGGAACTGGTAACACATAACAGTTAATCTCTGAGGGGAGCAGAGAGAGTGGACATTACAGCCATTTGAAGAAATGGCCCGATCGTTTTGCTTCACTACAAAGGTGAATATCTAAGAACCCGAATGAAGATAAAATGAGAAAAGATACCGTGTTTGGCTTGACCATGGACCAGTGCTTTTTATTACAAATAAAAACCTTTGTACATTTACATATCGCAACAGTGCTGAATGGAACAAATGTTCTTCTTCTTATCAAATGTTTTGGATGTCTTTATTTGACCAGAGGAGAATGTGTTCAGACTAAACTATTTCGATTCATTTTGACATGTTTTAAATGCAATGTCTGGGACAAAGAAAAGGACACTGAAGAGAGAATAACATTTTTTTCTCGCCAAGGCTGTACCTCAAATAACTCCACAGACAACACAGCTATCCTTGTAAAAAACCCTCTCTGACACGATACACTGCGAGGCACCGCAGGACCCCTGTCCTCTATGACAGTGCTCTCCCTTAAACACATCTTATTTCTTTTAACGGCAACCTCAGGAGAGCTGCACCGCTCTGAAGCACCAACACTTAACACCTTGTAGTCTGAGGCAACGTGGGGTTTTTTTTTTTTGGGGGGGGGGGGTTCTGCTCATGTCATTTAATCATCTGTGTTCTAGCGAGCTGCGCTGAAACAATTTTGCAGGATATTAACTTCCAGCTAAACTCTGCTCATGTCATTTGTGGTTCCACTCAACCAGCAGTCCCATGGGGAGCTGGGACCTCCTCGCAGATATAATGAGATTCACTAAGCAGAATAAAACAGTTAATAGAAAGGTGAGATCAAAAATGCATGAATCATGAAATATTAGCCAGACACCATTAAAGAGTTGCTGAAAATCACCGTGGTTAAATAGGGAAAATTGTCCACAGAATCAATAGCTGTTTGTGGTACTGCAGCCTATATGACGCCTTATTCAGTGTTTAATATGATACATCACTTCCAAGACAAGTAAAGAGTAGCTTCAGTGTTTGCCTTTAGGGAGACACTTTGGAAAATAACTTTTTATAGAGAAAATTGAATGCAAGGATTTAAAGAGACGTGTTATCCATGGGGATCTCTGACAATTAGGCTAATACAAAATTATCCAAGGTAAAATACATACAGCAAAAAGTAAAATAATTTGATGCTCTTTCAGACCTAAAAATCCATGTCTCTTGGTGGGAGTCTTGTTCCTCCTCAGCTAGGGTCGACAGAACACAATAGAAGGCAATGCCATCCTATGAAGACCATTTTTGTCCCATTCCAAAAAAACTAGGTCATCCTCTCATAATTGTCAATCATGCAATAAATCTCCCTGTGCCACAAATGAATACTGCACTGGGAATGAAACAAAGCTTATTGGCATGCAATGTCAGCTTGACTTAATTCTTTCTCCTTTTCAAAAACGCCCATTCACATGTCACACTGCCTGCTCCAGTGCAAGAGAGGGATAATACATATGGACAGATGTATTATGCTGGCGACTTTTTATCAGCATAATGCTGGCAGCTGTATGGAATACACTGCCGACATTGGATTTTAAACACAAGATTAGATGCGTAAATGGAATGAATTACCCAATTTGAGTGCTGTTAGGGTAGGTTACTGCTGTAAACCTTATGTGTAACATTTAAACCGAGCATCGTGTAAACTTTGCAGATCATCTTGATAAGATGCATTACCGCAATCCCTTCCTCTAAATTGTTTATGCCATCCACTATCAGCAGTGTTTTATGAGTCACTGAAGGTAAGAGCATCTGGTAAATGAATAAATGCAAGCTAATTGTTTGCAGTGCAATTTTCTTAAATTAACTCTATTCAAATGAATTCCAGACTAAGTCTAATCTCCAGATGTAAATGGGATGGTTTGGTAAATGTACCCGCCATGAGAAAAAAACACAACCGGGAGACAGCAGGCTGCTGGACCTGCATAAGGGCTGCAGACACTCACCCCAACTCCCACCTCCCCTGCCCAGGTGTCGTCAGTTTACACATACGTGATTGGATAGAAATGGAGCACCGTGGTACGCTCGCAACAGACGAGTTTGGTGTCGCATCTCTCCAGAGCGAACCGTCAGTCTTTAAGAGGCGGGTAATAATAGCCAGGCACCACGGCTTGCCGTGGCAGGGGCGATATTTTACAAGAAGCCTGGGCGAGAGGCTGACATTTGAGTCTGGAGGAGGGAAACAGGAGCGTAGGATCATAGGAAGAGCCGGATCATAGGAAGAGCCGGAGTTATCATAACGGCTGTCTCACTGGGCACAAGGGCTGGCAAAGTGAGAGGTGGGAATAGAGATGGAAAACCAAACAAAAAATTATGGAACCATTTTGTTTGATGATACGGAACTACACTGGAGCTCTGTCCAGTGTCCGACCCGTACAGATTTACTTCGGGAAAGCAGGGCAGGTGGTTTTGGGCAGAGGGTGTATAAATGCAATGCACTGTTTATTGCTGGTCAGTTTTATCAGTGAATATGAAAGGTGTTTGATCAAAACAGATCACATTTCTTATTGGGAAGTTTCTTTTTCCCAGGTATTACGGTCTGCGCGGCAGTCATAAATGTTGGCCTTCTGCGGCCATCGTACTGCAGTAACGTGGCAGGGTTACGTTTCTGAGGTACAAGGTTGTGGGGCTGACAGTGAGTGACTCAGAGTAAACCCCAAGACTACAGCAACATAAATACATATGTCAAAAAAAAAAAAAAAAAAGTAAAAGTGAATTGTTTGGACGGTTAAATGAATTGGCAAAATCAATAAAAGTAGTTATAATTAATCCTTAAGCAATGGAAGTTGACAGTCTAAAAGTAAGGCTGCCAAATGAGTTGGTATGAAACACTGCCAAAACCTGCATTTAATAGTTTCAACAAGGGGAGGGGATTGGGAAAAAAAACATTAGTATGACTGGTGCTATAGCCAAATGTTTAGCATTTTAATCTAATAATTACTCATTTGTGTTTCACCTTGAAAATGTCTTAGTCAAGAAGCAAATTGCATAGCTAACAACCCCAGCTTGCCACGTATGGGATCCTTGGTGGTAATAAAGGGCAAATACGGGCAATATTTGTGTTTTATTGTAATTATAATTCAATTTGGCCAAATTGACTTAACACACTCTCTGGTCTATGAGGATAGCAGCTTTTCATGAGGGGCCGGGAGTCTTATATTTGTCAGAGGCCTGACTGAGAGCAGATGCTTTGAACAGTGATAGAATTCCATTCTGGTCTCAAGTGTCATTAGCTGTGGGCCATTCGCTCTGCCAGGTAAAGATTAGATAACAATCAGAACTTTATGAGATGTTTCTGGAGGTGTTAGAACAGTCTTTTGTGCGAGGCCAAGCGCTGCTGTATGCTATTTTTAAAAAAAAGGTGTAATTTCCTCTTTTAATATTTTATTGGATTGTGGGGGAATATTCAGTTGCTTTGACACTTTGGGATATGTGTGAGAGTGAGACTGACTAAATTTACTATCTGCAGTGAATACATTTTTACAAGTCTGATTTATATGCCCTCCCAACCCCCACCCAAAAAAAAGTGCTATAATGGGAGCGCCACCATGACAACAGTTTTTCAAAAGGTTCTTTAGGACCCCATATTTCAGGCTTTGAGAAGGGCTTAGAGTGAATTCACAACACATTCTTTTTCTTTTGTCCTCAGAAGAGTAGCCCGGGCACTCCAGACTGTTGTTTTTCTTTAATGGAGTCATGGTGCTCTCATTGCCCTGTAAAGTGGAGCTTGTTCTGACCTAAATGAAAACAGCCCGCAGACCTAAATAGTCACCTGTCCTCCACCCTGGCACTGGCAAAGCTGCTGACAGTATTTCCTGAACAGAGCCATCACAACTCCTTTAATGCTCAAACCGAAATGTAAAAGCTATTTAGCCGTTGTGTCATATCAGCAGCGCTAAGGTCAAACACATCTATCAAGGAAATTTCTTCTATACAGAAAATATCTTTGTTATGGAAGGGAATCACATCAGTGTCCTCCGTTGTGGTGTACCAGCACCCTAAACAGGCTATGAAGTTCAAACACGACTGATACTGTTGAAATAATGCAAAATAAATATTTACTCAGAGCAAGATTTATCTCTGATAGCAGGGATGAAAGTAAAGAGGGACAAAAAAATACAAGTGTAGGAAATTTCTGGAATCCCATTTGAGACTGCTTCCCTGCAGTTTGTTTTTTTTTTTTTCCTGTCAGCTTCGACATGAAAATGAGCCAGGGAAAATTAACTCCTGATACAGCTATGCTGAATTAGATGGTGAAAAAAAACACTTTTTAAGGATTCCAGCCTTGTCATTTTCAATTTTCTGCTCTTTGGACATGCGTGTATTCAGACGCTAGAACATCTACTCAGCATATCAATCCTAATTAGACAATCTGGGCCCACGAAGGATGGGAGCTGAGCTATTTGCATAATTTAATCATAAATACTCAGTGATACATATTTCCAAATGCATTTGTACAATTATCTTTTCATCCTTGGGGCAAAAGTATTAATATGATTAGGCAATAATTCTTAAAAGAAGAGGAAAATAGGGAACTAGCAAGTGTACCCTCTTTTTAAACTCCAGCTTTGGGCTATATGAAAAATTAATTAATTTCAGAGGAAAATCAATTTCTCTACATGAACATATTAGACAGTGCAGGGCTGCGGCTCGGAATCTTCGTCCAATCAAGAAATCTCATCTGCTCCCTCTAACTTCTGTCAGTAGTGTTTAACATCGCTGTACAAACGCCGGTGATCTGTGCCCGGCTCCCTAAATACGCTGTAATGTGGAATAGCTGGTGGCTAAAGACATGCCAGACCCTACAGCTTCACACATGCATTCTGACGGGCCAGAATGCATTGCTTTCTTCACAGCTAATCTGTCACAGAGGCTGCTGCAGTCTGACTCCTGTCTCCTACCTGTCCTTCCACTCCAAACTGGTTTATTCCATTTGCCATTTCAAAAAATAAATAAATAAATAAATAATAGTGGTTAGTCCTCACCCTCACTGAAAATATCTGCAACTGGGGAGTTTAACTGATGGCTGAGACTCAGTTTTAGTCCTGTCAGCAGTATTTAATGACATTGTTGTGTACAGTATACACAATGTGGCACACACTGCAAACTCGTAATAATATGTAAGTGTACCATGAGGAATATTGTTCTATTACTAAGATGTAAGATGTATGCATCCAGCAAAGGTAGGCAAATACAGCCAGCATGAAGGCTTTTAGTTTAGAATGAAGCCAGATAAATGCTTTAGAGCCCCTTGGATGCAAACTACTATAAATTAACTTCACCTAAAAGCATGAACTGAAGAGACTAAAAATATAACTACAAATACAAGTGTTCTTGAATTTTATAGACGCAACAAAGTACTAAACAAAAAATATATTTACCATATATTGATCACATTCAGTATTTGATATTAACTCTAACAGAAAATTCTGCCATTTTATTAATATTATGATTGCGTGATTGCAACAGTTTTTTTCATGACTTCTTCCACTCTCTTCTTCCGCTCACATATGGCAAACGTGAGTTCGAACACAGGTGGATACCAACACTCTGCCACACAGCAACAGAAGAAACACCGTGATTGTTTTCCTGTTGCATTCTGACCCACTGGCACAGACCGAACTCAGAGCTATCATGGAGAAATGCACATTTGATTTGTAAGAAAGTGCTTTAACAAATCTGTGATTTTAACAAGCCATTTAACATCCCCCCCCCGCTCCCCCTAACTCTTTCATCCTAATCAGACATCTGTCTCTCTGTTTTTTGAAGTTATTATCACCCTGGCTCCCTCTTGGATGTGGTTGCTGGGTGACGGGTATCTTAGCACCCACTCTGACTGGGAATGATTTGAATCCAATCCAAAGATTTCCCGTGAGTACCTGTAAACACATCCATGCCTTGCTGAAAACAAATATATCAGAAGAGCACTGCAAAGACAGCAGCAGACAAAAAGAGCCATAAAATCTGCCACTGTGTGCAAAGACGTACCCCCGAGTGCTAAACAAAATCATCGTGCGTTTCTGTAAATATGGGAGTTTGCACTATAGCCCAAACACAAATTTTTTTTTTCAAATATAATGCTCTTGATATGAGTTATGGATGAAGAATAAAAAAACAGAGATAAAAGACATTCATATAATGATCAAAATTAAAATGTGAAGACCTAAATTATGAACAATTATACATGTATAATGTATATATATAAATGAAATTCCAAAAATAGCATTTGCTGGTGTTGTGGGGAAAAAACTATCTTACATCTCATTGATTCCCCTGTAGCGTGGGAGCACCTGTTTAACCTTCAGAGGTAGACAATGATTGTCAATTAACTGCTGCACGGCTGCTAGCAGGCAGCTTAGCCTCCATCTCCGTGATCGGGCTGCGGCCCCAGTCTCTGAAGCACCAGCTCGCTGTTCCACTAACCCCCGTCCACCAGGCCCAGGTGTCAGCCAGTGGGCAAAGCCCAAAGGTAAAGCCCCAAAACAAGCAGAGGAAGTTCCGCTTCTTGCGAGACGACATCATACGTCCTGCTGAAGCAGCGGGTGGCGGCTCGTCCCTTTCTGCCTTCCAGGAAGCTCTTAAAATGAGTAGGTAAAGCAGACGGGATACAGAATACGGAATATGGACATTCACTATAGCACCGAAGTGATGGAATGATGGGCGGGCGTGTGGATTTGTTGGATTTGTCTGAGTATGCTTAATTAACACGCAAGGCACTCTGGGTGCAGAGAGCCCATAAAGTGATTGAGGCAGCACTCAAGAGGCTGCTGCCAAACACACTGCGTAACTTTTTAGCTTTAGTGCAGGAGGTTGTTAAGACGTTCAGCACCCAGCACACCAGAACCATTCATCAGAGGCCACACTGCTGCTCTGTCAAAACTCAGCCTTCAATACACTGCCCCACACGGACTCACAGACACTGTCGAATCAGGACCTCCCAGTGCAGAGCGGCAAACAGAAACCTGTCCGTTCGAGCTGTTCCTCCCTCCTCTATCTGTTTGTGTTCCCTCTGGGATATCTTTGTCCATACAAATGATGTAATTCTCCAAATGGGAAGCAGACATAGCGGGTATGATTGATTTCAGCATAACACCAGCAGCACCAGGTGCTTTCAGAGACAATTATGGGCCTCTCCGTGCAGCAGTGATAGGCCAGCACTTTAGCGTCATTAAAGCAATGTGTAGCACTGCATTATCCTCTAACCCCATCGCTGGCCACTCCCGAGTGCCAACCTCAGAGTTCAAATCACACAGTATATCAGTCAGAATCCCGAGTGGAGGGAGAGGGGTTGCCTGCCCGCTCGGAGGCTGAAGGCAAGCTACAATCTTCTCCGACCGAACGCCAGCCGCTGAGGACAAGGCAGGTGAAAGTCACAGAAAAGTCCAACGAGAGAGAGTACTGCCTGTAGAAGCTGCACGACAATTCACTTTTCTACACCTCTGAAAGATGGGTGGAGGCTAGACATGCTACTGCACTACAATCTGTTTATACGTGACAGTAGATCAGGAGGTCCGAATAAAGTATTGCGAAAGACCAAAATAACTACACAATATTCTATAAATGTGCAATATAAAGACTGAATGATTAAATTATAATTGGACTTGGTTTTATATGCATGCATCTTAATAAACATATTAATGTATATATATTAATATACATAAAAGCATTGCAAAAACGCTAATATTCCTTAAGGTATTAATTAAGAAGTGGACTGCAACTTTACTCTCAGAGTCACACATATATCTCAGATATCACATCATTCTAAATAAGTGGTCTAAATAAGTAGCACAGCAAAAATGTGCATCTGATTATTTGTGAAGTGGTCTTTTTAGAGTGTCTTGGCAAATCTGACCGCCCTTGCATGTGTGTTTGTGTGTGTGTGTGTGTGTGTGTGTGTGTGTGAGAGAGAGAGAGAGAGAGAGAGAGAGAGAGAGAGAGAGAGAGAGAGAGTGAGTGCACATTCAACTGTTGATTTTAAAACATCAAGGGACTAACAATTCCATGACTATTCATCTAACCTTGTGCCCTTGGGCTCTTTTTATATGAGTAACCTAAACAGGCAAAGGCTATATCTCACAATACAATCAGCTCCTCTCAACTTTCAACACTGCATTATGAGACCTGCATACTTGTTATTAATTGGAAAGCACCCAAAACTTACTACAAAGCTATGTTCATCACAGCTGTATGTAATCATAATGCCTCTAGTCAGCACAGGCTCTGGGAAGGTTCACAATATTTCTGAAATAAGCAGCACAAACACCAAACAAAATACTTGCCCTTGCACACCTACAGGTCTGTCTCTACACATACTGGCTTGGTCTGGACTGATTTTTTATTTTTCCTTATAGATTCAGATTACTCTTGGTATATTAACATTGGACCATTCCTACACTAATTGATTTGATCAATAAAGCAAACGTAATTTTAGAAGACATGGCACAGGTTTAGTTAAAGGTGAGGCACTAGTTAAAATTATCTCATACCTTGAGGTACAGGTAATCTTTCCTTATTTTGACAGTATACATTTATGTATTTTTCCGTTGGGCAGTTGTTAAAAAAATAAGTAAATAAATAAGTAAAGCTTATTACTTTTGCTATTTTGAATTAAATTTGAATGAACTAAGCATGCCTAATGGTAATTGTGAATGTTTATTTATTCACTCCTACAGGATTACTAAAAGTAATGCAAAATGTTAACAAACGTGAAATGAAGTGATTAAATTAATGAGGTGTAATTATTCTATAATTGTAAAAGTTTTATTCTATACTAAAATGTGGACTTCTATATTAAAATGTTTAATTATCTCAAAGCCAAATCGCTACCACTGCATATATACAGGCTTCCCCCAGGTAAAACTTAGCCTTAGAGTACTCAGCACAGCTATTACTGTTATGACTTATTTACTACAGTGTCATTATTGTTCATTTATTTAGGCTACTTATTCTTTCTGGCAGTTATTACAAAAATATAATTTTATTGAACGACTGAGGATATGAGGCACTTTTGGCAGTTAATATAGTTTCCGCCTATATCATAGCTCTTTGGAGGATCACCGTGTGTTATTCTTTACAGCAGAAGTTCTACCAGTTTCTAGTTCATTCTCTGCCTCATCAGACCCATTTTTGCTTCAGTGTCGGTTGTAATGTCTTATCAACAGAACCCTGGAAATTCACGGCTTATGTTGTCGTTTAATAATAAGTGACCAGCCCCACTGTTCAACTTTTGCGCGCCTGGCTGTACACTGCTGCACACAATGTGGCGATACCGTCTCTCCCCCAGGCTGTCCGACCTGACCTTATCGATCTCCAGAGCACTACACCAACAGGACCCGGGCCAGAACCGCTCACCTCGCATTAGTGCAGTCGTTATACAGAGTCTCGAAGTCCTTTCTGGAGATTAGTTTGCATCGATTCACTCCCGGCTGGATGGCCCCGAGCCCTCGCAAGATGCGGACCTGCTCCACGTTGCACACCACCGGCGTGATCTCCAGACGCTTCAGCTTGGTGTAAACCGTGTGCAGACCCCCGACCAGGTGCTTCAGAAACAAGTCGAAGGCTTGGGGGAGGCAAATGAGCTCGCAGCCGTCCACTGTGAACGAAGCCACCTTGGCACCCCTCAGCTCGACCATCTTGCACTCGTTATTCTGGGGGGTATTTTCGACAGGCGACGGGGTGGAATACACGGGCTTGCTGGGCAGCGTGCCGGCTGGGATGCCGGGGCTGCCGGTGGTAATCAGCTCCGGTCGGAAGAGACTCTGTCCGGAGGGAGCGACTGATGGAGATGGGGAAGAAGTTGCCGAGGGCGACGAGGTGGTCGCCGATGAAGATGAGATCGGAGACGGCTGAACCAGGGGGGAAGAGGGGATCAAAGCAGCCGGGACGGCCATGGTCACCTAAGAGTGCGAGTTCAAAGTGAAAGAAAAAAAAAAAAAAACCCAGTACGGCAAAGTAACGCCGTAGTTATCAGAAGAGAAGAAATCCACGCCGCTCCGCTGTTGGAGCGAAAGGAGAAGCTGCGAAGCCGCGGCGGTGAGAAACTGGGCTCTGTACGGCGGGACAGTCATCAGAGATTGAGAGAGAATGACAGGAAGAAAATGAGCTGAAAAGTGCAGCTCTCTCTCTCTCTCTCTCTCTCTCTCTCTCTCTCTCTCTCTCTCTCTCTCTGGATGAGTTGTTGTTGTCACAAGGTACAAAGGGGGCGGAGCCACCGGACACGCAGCCTTTGAAGCAGACGGCGTGTAACGCAATGCTGGACGCACTGGGGATCCTACAGCGCGCCTCCCAGTACAACTTTACAGTCGCAGAAAACTCTTGGACTTCTTTTATTTCTAAGGACAGTTCGCCAGGCTGGCAAACCTCCAAAAATATTAAACATGCCACGGTGACTCAGAAGACCTAGTTTACTACTTTTCTGAACCGATGTTCCTTTATAGGTTATGGACGATCACATCATATCTTAATATGACATTATGGTGATTTCAGGACGTGAACATGTTTTGATGAATAACACCGAAAATGCCTAAGATGAAATATAACACCTGTGCCACTTTATGCGACTTCATTCCAAGAGGCGAAAGTGTTCATTGAAGCTGTAAGCAGGATGTGGCTGCTGTCTTCAGTCGATAAGCTGGTGAAACGCAAGTCTAGGTGATGCACTTGGATTGCATTTCATCTCTGAGCACAGCAAAGCATCACCAAGAATGGTGATGTAACGTCTGGGTACAAAAAGCTCCTCCTGGTGTCATTCTTAACAAAATAGCAGATGAAGTTTTAGCCTCTGTTCCCATTTTATAAATTAATTTCCTTAAAATATTGCTTTCATTTGTAACTCAAGGTCATGTCAAGGGGACCTCTTAAAGCTAAGGCTATAAAATATGAGTGAGAACTCATGCACGCTCCTGTATTCTATTAACCAATACATCTGTAGTAGCCTAATAGCACTGCAGCCTTTGTCGTTAAACATTAGGCAGATATGCTTTAAGATAAGTAGGACACCATTTCAGAATTATCATTCAGGCAAAGAGGCACCTCGTAGTGTGAAAATCAATACCTGCTTAACATTCATAGCTAGACAATCCATTTGCCCTTTATGTTGCTAACCTTTTCTTAAATATGCACCATATTAAGATTTCATTATAAACAATGAATGTCACAATAGTTTGCCCACCGTTTTTCATGTTAGCATATGGGTTAACTACAAATTACTGCCATAAACCCCTCTATACAAAATGGCCTACATGCAGTCTTTGAAAGGAAGCACGGTGGTAGAACACAAGTCATCCACAAACACCACAGGGCATCTGCTGCATGATGTCTTGGTCTCAACAGCCCTTAACAAGCAGGGTGGACTCAGGGAATTGAGCCTCTATTTAAAATTACAGTCTTTCCATAGACACACAGCAGGAAGTACATAGAGGGGTGGTGCTCACTACATTTGCACTAATCGTTTCTAAGCATATGGATCCCTGCAGTGAGAATTACACATGGTAAATTACAAAGACGCCTGTGAACTCAACATCTCAGGTTAAATAACTGAGCTTAACTGCAAATACTCAACAAGTCTCACTTGGCAGAAAAAAAACATTTTCATATATGCAAATACTGACATTGTTCTCACTAGGTGTTCAGGTAAAACATTTTTTTTATTAATCAACAAAAACATTTTATGTCATTTTTGAATCCTTAATGTATTATTTTGTTACTGTTTCTTGAATACGCATAAATATGCACTGACCAAGTCAAAATTTACCTCATCAAAGTATTCCAATCATAGTGTGCTCTGGGCTGAATGGATAGCCACTTCAAGTGAGGATTAAGAAACATAATTGTGAAGTCTGGGTCACAAGAAAGTATGGTACATTCCTTTGTTCCTCCTTTTCAAACAGCCAGAATGCCTCTCTCTTTCACTGTGTGCCCTACAAGCACAAACAAAGTGGGCCATGGCAGACCTGTAGCTGCTAGGATTTGTAAGTGGCTGGCAGACAGACCAGCAGACAGTCTCAGACATAAACTGTGACTGGTCCTCAAAAACAGCATGGGATTCATAAATGCCAGTGTTTCCAGAACACTAGCATTTACACTATTAAGGCTTGAAAGATGCATCCTGCAGACAAATGGATGACCTATCACCTAAACGTTATCACACATTAAAGCATTAAAGTAAATTCAATCATACTAGATCAAATCCAAGTTGTATTATTTTCTATAAAGAGGCTTTCTTTCATTTTCACAGTCACTTTCAAATCTTATGTGCATGCTGCTCAAAGAAAGTAGGTGAGATTTAGGCATTTTTAACTCTGTTTCTAATTTATGAGAGAGTAACATTAATTCCAGAAACGTTAGGAGCTGTGACATGAACCTGCTACTGGAGCAAGGGTCACCGCGAGTCCATACAAACAAAGTTTCCTTGCTGGTCCTACAGCACTGACTAATCCATTCCATTTGATCTGAGCACCAAACAGAGAGGACAGATAATGATATTGCATTAGAAACACACTGACAGATGAATGACATCACAACAGAGTGAGCAGTGCCAATAGGAGACTCTGTTTCCTACCGAACGCTAGTCATTATGACTGGAGTATTTAACAGTGCAAAGACAAAAGGCAGCAGGAAATGAAAAAAGACACAGCCTACAGAGAGCTCATATTGCTTTCAACCTTAATGAATAACTATACAACTAATGTATCACGACAGTGCTGTATTTAAAAGTAGTGCTGGGATATGACTCCAGTATGATCAATGATACTGTATATTGTTTGATATAATAATTTATTCATTCTATATGGCTTTGATAAAACAATGTTGAAAAGCAATTTAAATTAAATTCATTTAAATGTCAATTCTCATGGTTAGGATTTTTCTATAATTGGCTGTTTAATTAAAATAATTTTCATAGTCATTAATATAGCCTGCAACTTGTAGTGCACTGACATGTTTTAATTACATGGTATTAACAAAATTGATATGCTTTAGAAAGCATAGTGAATAAGAAATAATTAGACCAATCATACATCATCCCCCTTATGGACATTAAGTGTATTTCAATATAATTGATGAACTCTGAAAGAGGAGATAAATAACTTTAATTGCACATGGTTTGCAGTTTCAATAGAAACACAACCAAGTTTACATCACATGTGTTGGCTGATTCGTCATGGACATGTACACTTAGATTAAACAGCAAAACCAGCAACCGTGTATATAACAACTGTTTGTTTTCATCTTTCTATCCACATTATGGCATTTGAAATATTAATGCTGCTCTAAGAAAATATAGCTAATCTTCATATACACATTAGAGAATAAAAATAGAATAAGTATACAATACTGTTGTCTAAACAAATGTGCCCCAAGTGAGATTTGCTCAAACACACACACACACACACACACACACACACACACACACACACACACACACACACACACACACACACTTATTGATCTTGAATATTTGCCTCTTCAAGGTTCCATGACATTGACCCCCATTCTTGCAGGAAAGCATCACTCCACAAACAGAGCGGAAAGCACAGAAGGACAGGCATCAGAACGGCCACCGTCAGCCTGAGCTTTGGCCTACTGGGGGTCTGGAATGGAGGATGGGGGGGGGCTACTTGTCACCCCATCCATGCAGAGACACCGCCCTGGACCCTGACAGCAGTTATTTACTCACCTTCCCCATCAGAGTGAGCTGGACCGGCACTGAATTTAGCATACAGGGAAAAGGTGTTTGCTTTTTCCCAGTTAGAGTCCCCCATGCACTACCCATCCACAGCCTGGGCATCTGTTTTTGTGTCTGGAAACTGTGATTAAAACAGCAGGCAGAAAAAGTGGCAGAATGCCTTATGTTGTGGTTCAGAAGAATCACACAGTTGCCCAGTTTACCAGCCACCCCTTACCCTGCTTAGCACTGGTCACTTTCTTATCACAGAACTACAACTGAACAAATATTATTCGAAAGGTGGCTCATTCTTAGCATTGCATTGCTTTAATACTGACATGCTACTGGCATGGTTGTGGAGCTGAGTTGGTAAATTTGTCATTCAAAGCACTTGTTAGGGGTTTTGCTGATCATTGATGAAGGACTAGGGGATGGCTAATGCAAACTGAGCAGGACAGCAAATATACGCTAACGTACATACGCTAACTGCACGCCTAAAAAGACTCTTTTGAAATGTAGTGATAGATAAACTGCCATAAAACAGTAAACCAGTAAACCAATACAACTCTCATTGTGTGTATTTTCAATTATACATGCTGCCAGATATCATAACTTCAATTCACATCAAGCGCCATCAGAGCAATTTTTTAAGCTGAGTTGGCAAAACCTCCAGTGCCATGAACATCCCTTCTCCTTTGGTAATGCAAGGCTCAAAAGGAGAGCTAATTTAATCTTTATTTTTCACAGGAGCCACCTCGATAGCCTACAGAAAGTGTGATACCAGGCACACATTTGTGGATATCCAGGCTGCGAGGCAAACCTGTCTAAACAGTAGTAATTGCTGTGCCATCGATGCTCTCTGTTGTGCTCGTGCTGCTGCAGCCGAAGTGATTAAAATGAGTCCCCATTGACTTCTCCATTAAACTGCTGGCTGAGGCGATCCTTTGACCTTTCGCATTGATTGAACATAACAATCACAGTTCAATTGTAATGCAAAGAGAACATTTGTTATAATGTACATGAGATGCATGAGCCATTTCCACTCCAGGTAATCAATGAGGTGACTTCAAATGTAGGTAACCCAAAGCTCCATTCCCTGGCTAATTCACTGAATCTACAATATATTGAATCCTATAATGTGTACTTAAACATTCTGATTTCTGTTGCTCTACTCAATCTATCTGTATCTTTTGTAGAAGCTTTGTGGCCATCTTCAAGATTTGATGCAAGGAGCATGTACTGCTGTCTAAGATATTGCAGGACAGGTATTATTTTCCATATTTTTGTCACAATATGCAAATGTTTTCTCAGTGTCGTTACTTATCCAAGAAGAAAAGTATAGAATGTCAGATATCTTGGTCTTTATTAATATCTCTCTGCAAAACCAGGGTCCTGCTCACTTTGTATTACAGCTAAAACATTTATACATATATAGCACAACCTTTAAAAATCTAAATCTAAAATCAGGTAGATTTTTAAAAATCTGTCTTTGCAATTAACTTTTTTTAGTGATTCATTTTTTATACCTCCCAACTCTTACTATGAATATACTGCACCTCTAATTAACATTAGACACTTATTTTGATTCAGCACTTGATCACATCTTTAAGAAAGCATCTTATAAAAAGTATATGAATGGTATCTTTAAGGGACTTTTGAGAATTAGGAGATTACATTTTACACAGACATTAAACAGATTAAACCAGCCAGACCTCAAAAGGCACTTTATCTAATAGAGAAAATGGTGTATGCTAATTGGCTAAGTCTGATGGTAAAATTACGCTAAAGCTACTTTTCCTTTTCATACTGGTAGGTTTGGAGGTTGATGTTTGATTAAAATCAAAAGGCTAATCAAGGCTCTAAGCTGTGAAATGAAAGTATGTTTGGCATGCTAAAAGGTGATTGTCACCAAAAACTTCAGTGATGACAGATTCAATTCCATTTAGTAAATGTTTAATAACTTTTATCCAAACACTACTGCCTATCTCACTGTATTCAGAAAACAAAGGGAAACCTTTAATTGCTTTAATCATCGAAAGCTTTGACGTTGTTATTGGCTTTAAAAATAGCAGTTAACAGTAACTGTCTTGTAAAGGAAATTGAACCACGTTTGCAAAACGATCCGCAATTAAGATATGGGGCATCCAGAGAAGCGAAGTTGAACTGGGCTGTTGTGTCTAGGAAAAGCTGTCGATGCCATACAGACCTATTTAATTAGCTGAAAGGCCCAAAGAAAACAGGCAGGCCTAATATGTATCACTTTAATCAAATTTAAAATGACTGCATCCCTTTTGAAGATTCTGGAGCACGGTTAATGTTAATTAACAGTTATGGGAGGGAAATGGGGTTGGATTAGAGCATTTTACTTTCAGAGAAACTTCACTCAAACAGGAAGAAACACCCTCTTGCTGGTGGTAAACCATCCAGTACATTTCATGCCAGCGTCTCTGTACTCAGGAGCATGATAATGTGTTTAAGTGCAAAACAGTTCTACCTTTAATCTGCACTAAAGGGAAATAATGCATTTCCTGCCTTATTTATCATGCTTACTTAACCAGTGCTGCACAATTAGAATTGTTAATAAATTTAGAAACAAAAGGACTTTGAAGGTGGGAAAGTGCTGACATTATTTCACAGGGGAAAAGAACTGCTATGGAAAAATAAATAAATAAAGCCACAATAAATGCAGTTTCCTGTTCTGTGCTGCTATGAAACGCTGGTCGCTGTCATTAGAAATGCCACAAAGACAACATAAATCAAGAACAGTTAAATTTTCATTGCCACAACACTAAATTACACACTTTTGTGCATCGCCTGTGATTGTGTTTAAACATTGTAATTTCACTTTATTTTCATTAAATGTATGCACACAATTTACAATCCATAAACAGATCTGGAATAAAAGTTAATAAATGTCAAAATTTGCATTTGAGGGGGAAAAAAAGCATCTTGGTGCATTTTTTTGCAAATATCAATCTATGAACCTTTCAACATTTTGTCAGACAAAATGCTAATTGTACCTTTAGGAATTTAGGAGACAGTGACAAGAAATGAGATGCTCTGTCCTTTTAGATGTGGAAATCAACTGGGGTAGCATACAGAAATCCTAGCAGGAGTCAAGCAAACAGAGGCAGCCTCATCTTCTACCCGGCATTATGGAGCAGAGCTGTTAGACGGAAACTGCCTGCTTGTGCTCCACCAGGTGCTCCACCAGGTTGGAACTTTCAGTTCCAACCTACCTCGAGGACAGCTTTAAAGTGTGTTATCTGAAGGACACTGGTGCACTTTGTGAGACTAAACTGAAGCAGCTCATATCCAAATGATTGTGTTTCATTCAAAGTAACTGACAATAAAGCAATTATGTTTATTATTACACGGAGCAATATTCAGTAGTAATAGACACCAACTCACTAATGGTATAATGAGACACCTTTCAAACATCAGTGTTATGTGAAAACAACCAAACAAAATAACAAGTAACTAACATATCATTAATGAATGTGACATTAAACACTTATGATCCACTGTTCAGAGCTTTCTTCTCTGGTCTGCTAATTTAACGAGGCCAAATTACCAGTTCAAAAGTGCTTACACAAAGCTATCTGTGTTATTTACTTGGTATTGATTTTAACACTTAAACAGAATCCTAAGCAAGGGCTTGTGTAGGCCAAGTCATCTGCATCTCAGCACCACACCCACGTGTGTCAGGAAGTACCCACCAGAGATACAATCCCAAGTGGCTAAAAACAAGGGGTGGCATGTATGTCGATACTAACCCACAATTTACTGGTTATTTTATATCATGCAAACACATTTAACAACATCTTTATGAGTGATTAGATATGTTGTTTTTCAAAGGTCCTTAAGAGGAGTTTGAGGCATTTATTCACAGCATCACATTAATCCTTGCGCGAGTTAAAGAGGCTGCCATCTGGACGTATGTGCCCAGCGATGAATATGATTTAGAGTTGATTCATACATGTGCCTGGAACAGAGCGCGTGGATTTGAGAATGAAATGACTTCTAAACAAATCTGGAGGGAAGAGCAAATTAAGATCTCGCCTCTCGAGCCCCCTCTCTAACAGAGCTTAGTAACCATTTCCAAAAGCACAGACAAGAGGATTTACAGGTATCAACAGAGCAGAGCCCTGGCACAAAATGACTGATTTTGCAAAATGTGAAATGTCTCAGAACACTTGTTCTAAGGATTCAAAATATTCTTCAAATTTGCTTGTCTGAAACCAAAGAGGCTGTGAAAAACATTAACCATTATACTGGGATTAAGTTATTAGAAGATCTGCTTATTAGCAGAATGCTCAATATTTAACTATGCTGAAATCAAATAATGTCTGTTAACTACAATGTTGGAATTTCCCCTCTGAGGATGAATCTTGGCTTTCAGCAGCATCGTACAACAGTGACCTCTACAGGGATTTAACACAATGTCACTTCATTACGCATCTAATTTAAAACACCTCAGAAACAAGTTTCTGAATTTTGAATTAAATGAATTTGATACAAAATATTCCTAAAAACATTTTTGTAAATCAAATGTGTAAATCGTATTTTAACCATTTTAAACAACTGAAAAAATTGGTTTAAAAAACATTTTATACAAAAGTTTATAACAAAACTTGCATACTACATTATTTTACTTTGTCTGACAGGATCTTCTCACAAAACATCACTCATTTTTTACACACAGAGCATTGCCATGCCTTTTTTGTTACATTTCTATAAAACAAAATAGAGCTATTATATTATTTGTGCAGTAATGGACCTCAAGCTCTCTCTCAACAAAATGCTAGGGAAACATCCAGGTCTAATGGCAGGACACCCAAAGATGAGGGCCAAAACATTTCTTTCTCTGTTTCACTCTCCGTGTTTCCAAAGTAAGGGAGGACAAAATGTCTTTCATGGACAGAAAGAATGGAATGCCCGGGACCAAGCACGAGGAATGACTGATGGAAAGATAAGGCGCAAACTAAAGGCACCAGACCAAACAGAAACAGGAAAAGCAGGCAGCAGGCAATTGGGGTGTGTGTGTGGGGGGGGGGTCTCCTGGCCCAGTGTGGAGTGTTTGGTGCATGCTCACGTTGCATGTCTCTGCTGTTGTCCGGAGGGGCATTTCCACACAGTCACATCCCACAAGTGCATTCCTTAGTCTTCCTACATATGCTATTTTGCGATCCGTTATGGCAATGCAATACCTATGTAGCATCAAACAATAGTAACGGAAACCAACCTAAAGTGGATGCTCGGTTCAGCTGGCCTTGATAAAAGCGTGAATCCATGGCATCCTGTGCTGATTTTGTTCCTGTGTACAAGGGGAGTGCAGG
Source organism: Electrophorus electricus (assembly GCF_041902795.1). Lineage (NCBI taxonomy): Eukaryota > Metazoa > Chordata > Actinopteri > Gymnotiformes > Gymnotidae > Electrophorus > Electrophorus electricus. Next base: position 18,101,159 of record NC_137505.1, on the reverse strand, counting down.
CTATAATGCCCTCTGTCTGCCGTTGCCGAGTTGTTCTTTGATGTATTCGGAATCTGTTCAGCAGCATAAACTCCTCCCATGAGGCATCATTGTGCTCGTGGTCGTCCCGTGGGTTTCAAGTCACATGGCTGCATCTCTGCACCCAGCGCAACACAACGTGCAGAAGATCCAGTTGCACCGGCTGCTTTTAAACAGTCGCATGCAATTTGAAGATGAATTAAAATGCTTTTAAAGACATTGCTGATTGTGGCGATTCTCAATGCTGTTGCAAATTAGACCACTTCTGGTGAGGCCCAGAACAAATGGGGCAAGTCGCCTTTCACTGATTTTACCCGTAGAATAATAAACAACTGTTATATCATTATGTGGTAAACTAAAGAGGTACATGAATTCAGTTGTTCAGTCCTTTGAATCCGCTATGAGGAGGGCACATTTCGCACCCATGGATGATCTGCCACATTACAAGTGTGTGAGCACCATGGCTTAATAATGACTCAGTCCAAGTGCCTTCAAAGGAGCAGGGTCTGCTGTAGTGAACTTGAATGTGAAAACTGCGATGCATAAGAGAAGCATAAGACCAACTGTCTGGCAGTGATGCTGCATCCAAAAGCACTGAGGAAAAAGTGTGTTTGCTGGGCAAGAGTGACCCGCAAAACAAATTCAGAAACGAGAGGCTTGGAGTGGACGGTCACTGGCCCCCGATGCAGTGCAACGGCTCTGCAGCACTCCGTCATTAATCCTTTAGGTGAGTGCAAATACAGCCAAAGCAAGTGGCAGTAAAGTGTAAGAGGACATCCTGTTACAAGCGCACAAAGCAAATCACAGAATTTGAAAGCTGGGACTTACTGCTTAAATGTTAAAAAAAGCCCAAACATTTTTGGGAAATAAACCTTTCAATTAGCCGCTGCTTCTGAAAACACTCCTATTGTCTCTGTGTTTGCCATTGTGCGTATCGGTTTGCATCATATTTCTCTAGCAGTGCAATGCAAATGAGCTCAATAGCATGGCTCCCCATGCAAAACTCTCCCTGAGGACCGGAGACTTGCGGTCCAGGCTCATTTTGCACTCTCCACTCTGCAGTGAGTCCCGACTCTCTGATCTTCTCCAGACAAAATGAGACACAACAGCTTGAACAGCAGTGGCCCAGCACACTCACTATCCCCCCGTCTGCTACTTGAATAGATAATGCTGCTCGCTACCTTCTTTATTCCTTCAAAAAGAATGCATCAGAGGCCAAATATTCACTCTGCCTGTCACACGGCAAGCGCCATGTGCCCGGCATACTGGGCTGTGTTTTACCGTGATTAAGGCTCACATAAAGGCTTCCTCGTGGCGCTTTGAACTTCACCCCAGAGTTTTGGAGCATGCTTAACTCATCCGCCTGCATTGCTGGAGGCTGATCCCGCAAGACAACATTAATGGGAAACATAACAGTGAAGACAATGGGATTAGTGCTACCTAAACCGCAAGCGAACCTCTGTCTGGACAAACGGGTGCAAGAAATGCAGCTGTCCAGCATATCCAATCTAAGGCCCCACCCCCCACCCCACCCCAGACACCCATGAATCTCCTTTAAAGAAATGCCAATAGTTCTGATTGCCTATTGCTCCAAGCACCCCCCCCCCCCCCCCCCACACACACACACATTTGAGCCATAAAGATGCGTGTGGAAAGAATCACATCAAGGAGTGACATTGACATAGGAACTGCTGACTTGCATCAGTGTTTGTCTTTTGATGTGAGAGATCAAATCGATGTACACGCGCTCACATAACGAGGTGCAAGGAGTGTGTGTGTGTGTGTGTGTGTGTGTGTGTGTGTGTGTGTGTGTTTGTGTGTGTGTGTGTGTGTGTGTGTGTGTGTGTGTGTGTTGAGGTGTGGGGGAAGTGTGCGCAGATTAGTATTCCACAGCCTCCAGTGGAGTTGCCTGCTTGCCCTAAATCATTAACATTTATGCCTGCCTCTCCAAATAATCAGGATTTACCAGCACAGGTTTTGTGGAGAGCCGGAAGGAACATTTCCCTGCGTTGAAGTGAAAGATCCTTTTCACCGTCTTAATTATCAAGTGGCTGTATGGGAAACAGAGAAACATTAGCAGGTGTGTAAAAATTTCAAAAGATTAAGTGTTTCAAATAGTCACCCGTGGGGAGCGAGGGGGAGCAACATGAAACTTCTTTAGCAGTAGATGTGAAGTGAGATGAATACTAGAGCAGACTCTGCTGGGTGTATCATTACTTCCAAGAGTTAAGTGGCTTTTAGCAGTATAATGTGGAGAGCAAAGAGAAAAGATGAGAGAAGAGTCCTGGTAGAGAGGGTTCGAAAAGAAACCATACTGTAAACAACAAGCTCTATTTACTCCAACCAGCCCGCATGCCAGACCTGCACCTGCCTGTTCCAGCCAAATATCCAGCGCGCTATAAAATAAGAGTTAATCAGCAGTTGGCTCAACTAAATTTGGTTGAACTTTCTTTTACAGTTATTTTTGCTTAAATTCAAATAAAAACTTTCATGCTATTAGTAGAGAGCATAAAATAATCAAGTAGAATTAAATAAACGATTTCCCTGAAACATGCAGCCTGGTTAGTTGCTGTGACACTCTGATACTGATAGTATTCATGATGGTCAATGGCAGTCAAAATACTTGACCTTTGGTTTGCTTAGATTTCTATAAGAAGCCATACAAGGATCACTTAGTAATTTCACATTTAGTCTGTATTTATTTTTAGTTGTTTGCTACAATAACAGCACACCAATGAGGAACGATTTAGAGGTTGTTTCTTATTAGCACTGATACCTTGGTTTCTGGGTAATACTAGAAATTACAAATCCTGACAAAGTCTGTCCGATTTCATCATAATGTCTACACAAGAAAAAAATAACTTGTAAGTAAATGCGTTACTTTTACCATGAAATTCATTCATTCATGTTTTCATTCATATTATTTATGCTTGGAATCTGCTTCGATGAGGCAAGTTACTTTTTGGCATTCAGCTTGTAGGCTCAACACTTACAGTGCCATCCATAAGGATCTGAACATAACGATAGAGCTAACATAAGGTCTAGGGCTAGATGTGTTATTTGCATTTACAATCTGTTGATGCTCTCTCTCTTAACAAAAGCATGTGGCAGTCAAGCAAGCCACTGTGAAAAAAAAAAGGAGTTCAAAACAGTCAGGAAATCATGAAGAAAATAAACTTTTTTAACTCATCAAGAGTTTAAGTACACTTTGTGGGATGTGGGCATACATGTGTTCACACCGCCAGAGGAGGATCTGCAATAGAAGATCCGCAATAGGATGAATTCTGACGTATACAGAAACATTATCACCCTGGTCCATCCACATGCCTAGAAGCTCAATAGACATTGCTTTATCTTTCAGAAAAAAAACAACACAAAGTACAAAAAACAGCGATGGAGTTTTTGGCACCTAGAAGTAAAATGCTTCTGTCTGTCTAAGTCTCTTGATCTGAATATTCTCATTAATGCGTTAAATGTTCTGAAGACAAGTCCCTTAAACAAGCAGCAACTGAAAATTACTGCATTAGAGGTTCAGAGCAGAGAAACAAGGGAAAGTAACCAGCAAACACCCAGGACACACCCAGCAAATACCCAGCAAACACCCAGGACACACCTAGCAAATACCCAGCAAACACCCAGGACACACCTAGCAAATACCCAGCAAACACCCAGGACACACCTAGCAAATACCCAGGACACACACAGCAAATATCTAGCAAATACTCAGGACATATTCAGCAAATACATAGCACCTGCAGATGTTTATGGAATTCAGGCTTAGGACATGCAAACGTTTTGCAACCAAGCACTGAATGTAAATAGACACTTTATTAGTGTGTTAATTTCTCCAACTTGAAAAGGGAGCATGAGTATGAAAAGAACTGTGATTCCTAAATTGTTAACCCAATAGAGTTATCAATACACATCAATAGCCAACAAATTTAAAGCTTTTCACATTTTAATCAAATCCCCACACATTACATTGTGTGTATCTCTGTCTGTGCCTCTGATGTAAAGAATATGCTTCTATTTTAGTAAACAAGTCTTTAAAAAGGTAAACTTGTGTTGCAGTACACTAAGTGAACCGTGATAATGGGAAGGTGTATATGAACAGCAGGTTAAATATGATAGGTGGTCTATGATATAAATATAATATTGTCTATTGAAGTATAACCCAGGATTGATGTCAGCTGGAGCAAAAAACCATGTGAAACAATGTCACTCACAACATTCAACTTTCTTTCAAAGTCAGGCAAATCCTGACCATAACCTGCAGAGCTGCATATATCCCCGACAAAGTATACAGAGCATGACAACAGAATAACTTCAGTAATCACAGCGACCGTTCAGTGTGCATCGCACTGAAAAATAACCAGACAGAGTTATGGAGGAGAAAGACTAGCAGTTTGATACACCATTTGAATGCACATGGCTTCTTTGTAATGCCATGCTAATGATCAAAGATGGTGGATGAGGAGCTAGGATCTCCTGAGCACAAGTTATGAGCATGAGATGAGCAGAGGGGGGAAAAACAAGCTTTGCTGCCCAGCTTTGAACACTTCTACACTTTCCAGTGAGCTTTGTTTTTTAATTGGCTGAAATTAATCTTAGGGATGTAGATGCCTGATTTGCATTCATTAAAACCCAACCAAAGAAGTCATGCCTAATTCCAATCAAATTTGCTTAATTATGCATGGCGAGAGATTCCCAAATGAGCGTAGAATTTTTGTTAGCATTTTTTTATATATATTGTTGTTTCCTATAGCAAATAAATTGTAATGAAGCTGTCTTTTTGTGTTTCGTTGAATGCTGAGCAGTCAAACAGGAACACCTTGAGCCTTTGTTGAAAACAATATTATGGCTAAAGTAATTATAGGAATCTGCATTTTTCATTGTTAATTGTGGATGTCAGCTTCATTAATTTTAATTTACAGCAGGCAATAAAATTAAGAATACTTTGTGCTGATGTTTTAAATCATGCTGGTGAAGGAGACGCATTATGCAACTTAAATTTCAAGAAGATATTGATTGGGGCAGATAGTCTGTTCTATGAATCTTAAACAGGCAGGTGCTGATATAAAGCTTAAGACATCATTTTTACTTGCTATCAGTGTGCTAGAGGGAGGAAAATACTTTAACACACTGCAACACTAAGTGGTCTATCAGCTACCATTTCACAGTCCTGCCCATAAAAACTAGATTGGGTAGATGTTGATGTTGGGTAGATATTGAGTAGATGTTGGGTAGATATCTACATTTTCACTTTCACATGAACCATGTTTTTTAGGTTTTTGTTTTTGTTTTTTTTTTAGACTTGAGTGAAAGAAATTTAGTGGTTGCCTTCTTCTCCTAACAAATGGTGTTTTCAAAACATGTTTTCATACAGATATGAAGGCCCCAAACAAAGACATTTCCCTGAAGAAAATCAAAGAGAACCTGCATAATGTGTATTTCCAAGGAAAAATACACATACAAAAAATCATATTTCCAAAACACCATGTTTATTTCATTTACTCCATGCCTGAAAAGGTAGTGTTAAGGCTTTCATATCAGAAAAGGGTTTTTTGGGGTTTTTTCGGTTAGCAGAAACACACATTGTACTATATCTTCATATTTGCTATGGTCAACCATCTCATATATTGAACTACCTAAAGATGTAGGTGTGTTCCAGGCACTTAATCCTAAATGATTTAGGCTGTGTCTATTGTGCAGAAGGACACCACAATGTTTGAAACAACACCATTTGATTAATAGCCTCTTTTCTTCTTTGCCTTACAGGATACATCCAGCTGCAAGGAGCTTTGGTGCATTGTACTTTCAAAACAAAGGAAGAATAAAATTGATCTTTCTGAAAACAAAAATCAATGGATGGTTATTTCCTGTTTCATGCAAGTTAGTCCGACCTGCTCAAATCGTTGAACTTTCCTCATCTTTTCCATTTCAAAAACAGTTTAAAGCATAATACATACTAGGATATGTGTTTCAGTAATACATACTAGGATATGTGTTGAGGTGCTACATACTGGGATACATGCTTCACTAATATATACTAGGATATGTTCTTCATTAATATATACTGGGATATGTTCTTCATTAATATATACTGGGATATGTTCTTCAGTAATATATACTAGGATATGTTCTTCATTAATATATACTGGGATATGTTCTTCAGTAATATATACTAGGATATGTTCTTCATTAATATATACTGGGATATGTTCTTCATTAATATATACTGGGATATGTTCTTCAGTAATATATACTAGGATATGTTCTTCAGTAATATATACTAGGATATGTTCTTCATTAATATATACTGGGATATGTTCTTCAGTAATATATACTAGGATATGTTCTTCAGTAATATATACTAGGATATGTTCTTCATTAATATATACTGGGATATGTTCTTCAGTAATATATACTAGGATATGTTCTTCAGTAATATATACTAGGATATGTTCTTCATTAATATATACTGGGATATGTTCTTCAGTAATATATACTAGGATATGTTCTTCATTAATATATACTAGGATATGTTCTTCATTAATATATACTGGGATATGTTCTTCAGTAGTACATGCTGAGATATATGTGTTCAGGATTCTTCTGATTATGCTTTATAGCAATATATTCGTTTTTATTCCTGTATCACACAACTGTAACTGGAACATCGGTTGTGCATATAAACATGCACAATGGGAAAAAACACAGAAAAAGTGCGCAATGTTATATGGAAAAATGTATACATCAGAAAAAGTATACCTCAGAATGAGTCTCAGCTCTGTGCAAGAATATTGGAAGTAAGAGTCATTTCTAGAAAACCACTAAAAGAAATTACTCCCTGGAGATAAAAACAGACGTTGTACCCAAGCGCAGCGGTAATTGCCATGTTTATGGTCTCACTAGCTTGATTTACATCCAAAAGAACTTGTCTGTACCGGTTATGCATACAAGACTATAATTTCTTGGAGGTGATTGTGTTGCCATCACAAAAGCTTCTCCATTCAATTGTTCTGTCCCTAAGTTGGAGGCCTGCCCAAAGCCTTTTTTATTACTCAAGCAACTCGAACTATCGGCTCCACTTTTCTTTTCCTGCTTTTTTCCTGTCAGATACTAAGACAAGTCACTCCAGAGTAACAATGAGAGTGATTTCATTTGATTTATCACACATGCACTAACGGGTAAGGCAGCTGCCCTGACTTTGATCCAGTGCACTTCCTGAGACAGGGCCTACCGAGTGTGCTGTAAACAGCCTGCGAGCATGCTGTCATCGCCGCACACCACCAAAAGCATTTCCGTGTGATTATTTTACCTGTTGTCTCTGTCTGTCCAGACAGGGCAGGAGGAAGACGTGCTCCGAAACTGTTGCTGCAGCCGTATTCCCTAGTGTAAACCACAAGACAATGGTGTCAACACAGTATGTCTACTCCAAAAGGAAACCACGTTAGCAGTGGATATTAAGAGAATGCTAAGGGAAAAGAAATCCGGTCCTTAGCATCTGGGAAATGGTGCTTTTATTCCCAATATTGTCCCTCGACCTGCTTAAAGTTAACACATGGCCAATACTGCTATTGTAATGTGAATTCTAGAAAACAAGTCATACACTCTTAAGGGATTTCTTCTCCATTAGCCATTCTTTTACAGATGGGGCCAAATCACTGACATTGCTTTAGGCTTTATGGTCAACAGAGCTGAATATAAAGGCGTGAGATTAATACAGCAATCGGAGACATCCTCATGTGAATAATTCATTTGAAAGGGCAGATAAGAAATGATCTGCAAGGAAATTAATAGTGCTGATTTAATAACGTTCTCCCAGCAATTCTCATGACTACATGACAGTGTTTCGGCGGAGGGAGAGCAGGTTCAGAACCCAAAGCCGAATGATTCATTCGCACTTCTCTGGTAGCTGAGTGTGATGGATCATTCTTAGAAGCATCTTTGCTAATCTTCTGCTCCTCTTTTTAGGTTATTCACAGATCAGTGAGTTTTCCGGCTAATCCGGGTTTTGATGCTCCCCTGTCTGTGTACGTGGTATTCATCATATCTTGACAAGTGGAGTCCTTCAGACGACAAATAACCTTCAGTGAGGGGATGCGGAGCAGTAGGTGCACGGTTATTTTGGATACGTATCACTGTGCAGCATGAACGCAGCAGGAGATGTATGGTGCCCTTGTTGACGGAGAGAAGGTACCCCTTTCTAGTTGTTCTGAATAATCACGCTGAACCCCAGCGATGTCTTCGATGTCTTTGGGCCCACTGATTGAAATGGTACACTACCATGCACAGTAAACTAAATATGCTTCCTATGCATTATCAACTAAAGTCTACAATTATCTCAGTATTTAGAAGACCATCTCATTTGCAGAGTACTGTGAACTATGTGCTTATGAGTGCTATGAACTCAAGGCTGTGAATCAAGGCAAACTTCTTTTTTTACAGAACTGTGCAGTAACTATATAGGCAAAAAGTTTCAAATGTAACAGCAAAAATTAACAATGGGGCATTTTTAAATGTCTTGTATTTCTGATGTATATTCTTTAGAACCATGCGCTATGCAGGTTTTAATTCTATTAACTCGCCAGTGGCCGTTTAATAATCAAATTCATCAAGCGTAAATATCACTAAATATGTGGGGCAGATTTGAAAAATCAAAAGCTGTGGGAAAGCAAGGGACTCTATTGAGATGTCCCTTCCAGCAATGTGTCAAAAGCAGGGACAATAATGATATGCTAAGGGTTGAAAATTACCATCTCGGATATGTCTAAACCAGTAAACTGGTAAACAAGCTGGCCATTAGGAGAAGGGATGATTTGAATCAACAAGGGTGAACAGATATGGAGACTCCCTGCATTAGTGTTAATAGGAATAGATTATGGAGGAATTTTGCGATGTGACCTTCAGTGCACTAATTGAAATAGTATTCAGAGTCAGCAGTGGAGTAATCAAGTTAAACACAGAATCATAAATCATCATGAAAAGCGCTGTCACAACTAAGCCATTAGCCTCTGGGTTTTTTTTCCCCTCACACACCCTCGTGGAAATATCTGCCACAGCGATCTGTAGGTTAATAGGAACAGAAATGGCATTTAAAGTCTATTTGGATCAAATGTACTGTGCGTCTGAAAGTAGAACTTTGCTAATTTGCAGGTAATATGAATTGATGTAGTTAGGGTTAGTGCTACTTCAGACAATGCTGGTGAGAAGCTGAGCATTACTGGCACTTCAAATATTTAAGTTCAAGTTTGGTTTATTTGTCACATACATAGTCATACACAGTACAACACGCAGTGAAATTAACTCATATATGCACTTTCCCATAGTTTTAATAGTTTACATGTTTGCCTTATTTGGTGTCCAAACTAGTTCTTTTGACATTTTCTGTGATATTTAAGCTAAGGGTAAAGGGGCTGTGCTCGGAAATAAAGTTCCCACTGTCACATAAGACCTTGAGGAAAAGTCTATGGTTGTGCTTAAAGCCAGTCTTGCAGCTCCTGGCTTGGAGTGTAGCTAAAAGAGATGAGCCAGGATAGGAAACCAGCACTGTATTGAAAATATGTGCCAAACATTTTTTATACATAGGTCATACAAGAAACAACAATGTCTACAAAGACAGAAAACTCTATGTTTCAGTTTCTGGAATTTCAGATTGTGAAATAGTGAGTTTATCGGTTTGCACATACAGACATTTTAGAGGCCAACACTGAACTATGCTGTATACATCAGTGCTACTTTAACAAAACAACGTTTTGTTCCTCCCAGCACCCAAAAAAAAAAAAAAAAAAGATTATCAATGAATTCATTAATAAACAACAATTACTATTGCAGTCCAACACCCACCAATCAAAAACTGCACCAATCAAAAAATGCTAGCAACCAGATAATCTGACAGAGTTAACACACAAAAAGTGTATTTGAATGCAAAAGGCAGTATCAAAAGGCTTTCTCAAATGCACACAGTAATTCACTTAATATTGCTGATTTGACTTTGCAGTGCCTCTTGCATTTCATTAAAGTCTTCAAAGTGAAACTTTTTCTGAAAATTAGTCAGTGCAGCAGTATCTCTTGGCAAGGAGCCTGGAGGTGGAGAGGTGTAGCAGGGGTGGAGAGGTGTTGCAGGGGTAAAAATGCACTCTCCATTTGGCACTCAGCTTTGCATAAATCCCTCTCTGCTATCACATGGCTGCAGTGAATAAGTCAAATGTTTCCAGGTAGCCTTGTGTAGCCTTATGTTGAGGCTATATCAATGGAACAATACAACATTGCATCCTGCACTGGGTACATTCATGTCCTGCAAAATAGAACACTGTAGAACTTTGCATCTCTGGCTTTTTTAAGGTTGAGGCTGACAACATATAAATATTTTAGAAATATGTTTTTGCATGTTTTTATCCCTTGTTGTTGTTCAGCTTCTTTATCATTAAGCTTATTCAAAAAAGAAATGAACGATAGGTATTATGACTTTGTTCATTCCGCTATGTGATCAGATTTCAATAATCATTTACTGAGGCAACCATTTCATTTCCTGGGGCTTGTATGCCTGTAATATTAAATACTGGGGCTCTGTTTAAGCTCATAGTCTCTGAGCTGGAAGAATGTCTTTTATTAAATAATGGTCAGTTTGAACATGTAAGTATGTTTGGGGATAAGCCAAGTATTCTACAACGAGCCTCTGGCTCTTTCAGGTGAAGCACCAAGAAACCTATCGCTAAAATGTAGTATGTTAAGGTAGAACGTAATCATTATTTTTGTGATGTATTACATCACTCTCTGACATTGGAACTAGGTGGTTTGTCAGAGTTTACATCTTTATTAACAACAACAAGTACTTTTTGAGTAAATAGCTGTTTAATTGTTGCAAAGTGAGAAAATTAGATACTAAACAGTTGGTTAGTGTCAGTGAAATGCCTTTCACAGAACAGTAACCGTACCTGTCAGGGCCTGATGAGGGGCTGATTTGGAGTACTTATGTGGCATTAATCACATAGCTCCGTCTAATTAAAGCTGCTTAAAACACGGCTTTTGCTAAATCTTGCTCAGGTATTGCAATAATTTTTGACCACCCAAGCCTGGGAGACAAATAATTAGAACTGCCACACCATTCTGATGAGTGATGTCAGCTTCTCGGCGTGACCTTCCCACTGCTAATTAATTCTCATCCCCAGAAAAAAGACCCTGTTGTTGCACATTATTAATTGAGTTCATGAAAAGATGCGCCTGATTAATTTTTGTTGATAATACTTGTCATTCCAAGCGGCGCTGATATTCATTTTATGGGCTTTTGTTTCAGCGATTTTCAAAGTTGATCTAACTCATCTGTGGAGTGATTAATATGTTCTAAAGGCAGTGTTAGCTGGACAGCAAAAGCTCAGTCGATTTGATGGTAATTAGGAATGTGTTCTTTCTCTTTGAGAGGAGTTACTGTACACCAGATAATGTTGATGTATTGGTGTTTGTCATGTGGCAGATTCAGTGGAGGCGCCATCACTCACGACACACTCGTCTCCTCTCCCATGGAGCCTAAGCAGCCATTGTTTGCATACGCGAGGAAACTTTTTAGGGAAACATTTGCAGGGAAACATTTGCAACCTGGTTTCTCAAGTTTCCCTAAGCTGCCTTCCAAGCGCTAAATGGCACCTCCACAAATGTCAGCATTCTCCGCAGGTCTTTCTCAAAGGGAAATGACTTCGACACTCTGAAGGGCTGCTGTTCTTCGATAAGGTAAAGCGGAAAAAATTCCATGGTGGAAAAACCATTCCGAACTGATAATGCTAAGCACGGCCACATTAATAGAAAAAGTATAATTTATCTGAAATGTTCCCACAGTCAGGTCTGAAATGTAAGCTGTCATTGAAGCAGGACAAATGTGTTGCTTAATGAGAATACTGACAATTATACAGTATTGTTCTTGACAGTAAAAAATTATGTGAACAGCACAGCTCGTCAGTGCTGTGAAATAATATTAACAGAATTGCAATTATAATGAAGAAAATTCTACATATCACTCATATTATTTATTGTGCCTAGCATAATAAAATGATGCTTGAGGACTAATAAACAAGATTCTTGTAATTATTGTAGAACTACACATTTTACAAAGACCACAAATGCCCATTGCCCCAAGCATTAAAAGTGCTCAGAATATAATGATCCATAGCTACTAAAGCCATAAAACTTAATTAATCCTCATGTGAATGCTTGAGGGGAGGGAAATTATAATGGCAATTCATCTGATGCATTTTGTTATTTTTTATTGGGCATTCCTAGAGTACATTTATAACAGTGCTATACCATACACATTAACATCATAAGAGAGTCTTTGAAAATGAACTGCATTAGAAACCTCGAAGACTTTTTAAAAATGTGCACATTTGTCCGAAATCCTGCAGAGGCGTTTATGGACATGTTCCCACTGGATACAGATGCAGACACTAGAAGTCACATTGTGGTCACAAGTGGCCGTGTGAATACTGGTAGTGCCGGCTGTCAATGGTCATATGATAAAGACAGTCACGCAGCAATGTCTTAAAGAGAAATATGGAAAATTCAAACTGATATTACAATAGGTGCCAATGAGATTATCAAAAATATATAGTGAAAATATGAAACAGTAGCAAAGCATACATAAATTTAATTTGATGAATTAAGTCTTCACTTTTAGTGGAGTAATCTACTATTTGTTCAGCTCTTTTGAACCTAACCTATCCTCTTTTGTTCCTATCTGTAAACTTCAAGTGAAATATTTGCTTATTTCATTTTTTGACCAGGTTCAAATTGACAAAAATTCACTGATCAAAGTATGTGACGATCAGATTGGCTAGTATTTCACTTGTCTTTCGTGTAGCACGCAGCTACCTGCTGCATTTGTTACCATATCCCATACTAAACTATATCCAAAATGACCCTATTTTCAAATGCAAACCTGCTACCTTGCTGCCGTTGATACCTCCTTAGCGTCAACACATTTTGAATGGCACCAGGAACAAATGTATCCACAATACTCTTAGCCTGCATCCACCTGTAACCTTGAACTTGCTTTGGCGTGCCCTAAATCTACCCCTGGGTGACGAGTAATCCATCATCCATTATTCTTATGTCCTTTAAACAAAACAGCACTAATATCACATGTTGAGTGGTAAGTGTTGTTATAGTGCATTTATGTTCCTGTTTGTATAAGTCTGAGATTTAAAAAAAGGAAAGGAAAGAGAAGAGCTATTTATTTTCAGAGTACCGCACACTTCACACGCTTAAGCAGTAGTATGATGATGTAATCAGCCTATTTTGGGCCCGATAAGTGTTTGTGGTGTGTTGTGGGAAAGACTGGGGCGTGTTTATTTTTACATGATAGTGTAGAATATCAGCAGAGTGTGTGTGTGTGTGTGTGTGTGTGTCTGTGTGTGTGTGTGTCTGTGTGTGTGTGTGTGTGTGTGTGTGTGTGTGTGTCTGTGTGTGTGTGTGTGTGTGTGTGAGTGTGTGTGTGTGTGTGTGTGTGTGTGTGAGTGTGTGTGTATGTGTGTGTGTGTGTGTGTGTCTGTGTGTGTGTCTGTGTGTGTGTGTGTGTGTGTGTGTCTTGTGTGTGTGTGTGTGTGTGTGTGTGTGTGCGTGTGTGTGTGCGTGCGTGTGTGTGTGTGTGTGTGTGTGTGTGTATGTGTGAGTGTGTGTGTGTGTGTGTGTGTGTGTGTGTGTGTGTGTGTGTGTGTGTGTGTGTGTGTGTGTGTGGTGGATGGGGAGGGGCATCCCTGAGCTCATATATATTTTAATCCCATCAGGTATTTGTAAAAAAAAAAAAAAAGCATATTGTTATTGTTATGAGGCAGCTGGTTTTTAGTCCCCTTAAAGTACCTTTGTTTTGTGGTGTTTTGTAATTGTTAGCTAACAGGAGGAAAAAAGCAAGCAGTCAACATATAATCCTTTTAAAAATGAGCTAAAGAACTATATTTGTTTGCAGAAGTGGGAAGCACATAATAAATGAGCTAACAGAGGGGTAGGGGTTTCCATAGAGATCCTGTCCCCAGGATATGGAAGGTATTCATTGTCACTGTCTTCACATAACTTTACTGAACAGTAATAATTTTTAATGCCATAAGGATCATTTCTATAATAATGCTTTGAAAATAAGAAGTCCACTCTTCTGCTGCATCACAGTTGGTCATCTTACCTTTTGCATTTTGACTTAAAACACAGAGATTAGTATGAATATCAGGTAACACGGGGTTTCATTTATGTTAAAGTTGCATTCGTGCAAGATCTACTTTATAAACTGTTGACTCTTCTCAAGTGCACATTGCTGACATTAACCGATGCAGCGGTACGAACAGAAACATAAAAAGCCTAATTTTTTCATCTTCCATAGATGACACCTTTTTGCATCTGATGCGCAAAAACTTAAAAAAGAGAAGCACTGCAACCTGTTGCAGTAGAGCAGAGATGTGGCGCGGTGCTGCTGGGCCACGCACATCACTTGGGTGTTCATCACCGGAGTATGCTGGCCTTCCTCCACTGGAGGAAGACATACGGCTTTGCATCCGTTTTCCCAAGACAATATTCCCAAGACTCAGTCCGACATAGAAGCTGTCCACATTTTGACATGCAGACTACATGTTCCAGACTGTATGTGCGGACTCTTAAACATCATTAATTAAAATAAGCGTTGCGTGCTATTGTTTTGAGCTGCGGGTGGTACAGCTGTCTGGACACCTTTTGGGGTCACAGATTAAGCGTCTCACATTATGGAATAAAAAAGGAAAATACTTTTTTCCAGCTGTTTAACTGTTGAAAATGTGTACTGTCAACAACGACTCTTTTTACATTTGAGAGCAATTTCCTGAGCACTTACTATAATATACATAATAGGTGCTCTTTTTTGCAACATTGTTTTAAAGAATAGCCAGGTCTCTGGTCGTCTGGACACCAGGTAGACTTCACTAAAATGCATTTTCACTGAAGAAACTCATCTTCTCTTTCTTAAAACTATGTTTGGTTTCATCTTAAGAGCAGTTGAGCTTTGGAAACACATTAACCTTTTTGCCTGCCAAAGACAGTGAGACATGTGGCGAATTATATGGGTAAACAGAGCAACGTTGGCTATTAGTTTGTCCATCTGTTTCTGTACACATATAGGAGCTTTGTGTACAGCCATCAAGATTTTACCTTTCAGCACCACCCCCTGGTAAGACAAACAAGGAAGAACCAACACCAAAATAAATATATATATATATATATATGAATTCTTTATTGCAGCCATGTTAGGAGTGCAGCCCATATCATCCCAAAACATTCGATCATCTGTAATTGTGATCACAAGGCCTCTCTCAAAACAACCACTGCAAATGCGATCTAAATCTAGACCTTAAAAGAGTGAATGGAAATCCCATTCCTGGGAGCTCTTAAATAAACAATGGTCATGTGGAGCATTGCTCATATCAGTAACCTCTATCCTGCAGGGACAAGGTTAACATCGGCACTCTGTGAAATGGCGCTCCCAAAATAACAATCCCAAAGCCCACCAAACAACACAATCAGAGCTGTCCCACACTCGCTCATTGTTTAATTCCCTCATTTTTATCACAGATATCTCCCAGCGTGTTCTTATCTTTGACCCCCAGCTTGTTGCTTTGTTGTGGTTTCCTTTTCGATGCCTGGTGACCTTGAGAGCAGTTGTCATTAAACCCTGACCCATCCGATGATCCCCTCATGTGAAATGCATATGTTGGGAGGGGGGCTCTCATGCGCAGTAGGGGTGAAGCAGAGTGCTTACAGAAATATGACTTGACACGCTTTATCAAATGGGGAAAGATGAAGACAAAACAGCTGCTGCTGCTGTCGTAAGCAATCTGGCCGTGATTGAATAAAAGTGTCAAGAAAGGGCCGCTTGATGGTCTTTTGTTGTCTCCCGTGCAGCTTGATGTTGCTTTGAGCTGTCGGGGGGAGTCACAGCTGCGTGATTTATCAATACTAGAGTGACCTTGCAGCCAGTGGTGGAGTTGCCCACAGCGCCCCCCGCAGTCACGTGTGCTGAATGCCCCCGACGTAGCCCCACGGACGGGATAGACATCGCTGGCCTGCCCTGCACTGACAAGCATATATCTTAGATGCGCCCCTACCAGATACCCACACAGATATCTCTATAATCTGAATTTCTTTGATGAGTCTTTGATGATAAGGTATATTACATATGAAACTCTGACAGACAGAAATAGATAGATAGATAGATAGATAGATAGATAGATAGATAGATAGATAGATAGATAGATAGATTTTAAAGGGAAAAAATCAATTTTTTTTTGCAAAACACCATAAAACTGACAAAATAAAATGAATTCATGGTAGCTAAGATTCTTCTGAGGTCTGCTGTTCGTGTGAGGTTATGAAATGGATTACAGAAGAGAATAAATGGTAAGGCCATTGGAGCACAGGCAAGTACCATTTCTCATTTTAAAGTCTCTCCAGTGTGGTTGTGTATGAAAACCAATACAGATATTCCCCAAAAAGTCCGCTAAGCTAAAAAGTTTATGCGAAGTCATTTGAAGTTGTTGTTATTGCCTTGTTGTTAAGATGTCTGTTCGCTTCTTTGAGGTGTTTTCCAACAAGCTCTTCATTAAAATCAGCATGGGTTTTTTACCCCTTTTTTTCCTGAAGACGAGCACGGTTGTGATGAAGCAGATGTTATATTACAGGCTGGCACGTTCATTACACTCATAAACCCATCTGTGGAATAGCTTTTTATGCAAATTCTCTGAGAATCTGCATAAATAAAGTCCTAATTAATACCTTTGAACAAACCTCCAGACTCTTTGATTCTAAAGTGCTCTTAATTATTAAAAACAGGTAAAACTCACAAATGGATGACATTCAAGAAACATAGCAAATTTTGTTCTGCAATGAATATCAAGAAGGAGAAAACAGGTTCCTCATCAAAGAAAGCTGTAATCATTTTTTCTACAATTATTCTGTGGCCAAATATTGATGTCTTTATCTGAGAATAATTAAGCCTTGCCCATATATCTGGAAATATTTGTGAATTTGTGGTATGTTTTTACTGCCGACAGTACGGTACAGAATATTTGTAAAATGAATTATCATGATGGCCTTTGGCCTTGTCAGAATAAGAAAGCATTAAACTCAAATGCACCAAAGATCCAAGACTGCAGCGTTTTATACATTTGCTGCAGTGCCTCTAATTTCCGAGCCATTTGCTTCTTTTTTCGGTGGGTATGTGAGGTATACACAGAAACAGGTGCCTTTGGACTACGCCGCGATTGACAGGTCTTTCTTTCAAGGGACTGCTGATCACTTTAATCATGAAGGTACCCCTTTATTGCGACTTTATTGACCTTTGAGGTGCCGTGCAGCTTGTTTTCATCATACTGCTTGCTATCCATTTATTTATTTATTTATTTAGTTTATCTGCAGGCCCGTTTCTCCTGTCAGTAACTTATACTGCTGATCACTTAATTGATTACCGCAACAATAAGGGACGGGATAATAGCAGAGGCGGCTTCTGTGCTTGATGTCAAACAGAGGCAGCTGGAGAGATAGGTGAAGCCAGAGCAGGCTAATAGAGACAGCTATGTCGGATGATTAGTAGGTCTGTCCTGAAAGAATCTGGGCAATGGCTGTGAAGGAGGGCCGTGGACAGATCGGGTCGTGATTAAGAATGCACCTACCGAGGTTCCTCTCACGTCCTTTAAAGGACTTCTGGGGTTGGATGTATCATGCAATATTTAGTTACACATTCTCACACCGAAGAAATGGCTAGAGTTCATATGTATAGGCAGTGCAAAATTTAAAAAAAACAAAACCCAAATGTACATTAAATAGGTACATTTAAGTAAACCTTATGTAACATCATGTAAATAAAGACATGAGGTTCTGGCCACGAACTGAAAGAGTACTGAATCTTTCGCAAGGCATGCTCTATACGTGTCTTTGGCCCTCAATCCAACAAGCTATTTTACACATTCTAGAAGATGCTCCATCGCTCCATCTTCAGGCGCCCTCACTTGCACGTGAACAGCCGTGTTCTTCCTCTACGCTGCAAACAGGCATCTGCTTCAGCCGTTCTAACAGCTGAAGCACTGGTGAATTATTCCTGACCAGTGTTGCTCGTCTGATGTAACATTTGATGATGTTTTCCAGCTTTGATTGAGGCGTTTATGAGGCATGAGACTGCTAATGACTGATGGCGCTCATGTTACAGGGCTTATTACAAAATCTGTTCTGCATGCCCTATAAATATCACACTCTTTGTACATTTTTCATTGCTGATGAAGTCATTAGAAAAACACAGTTCTGTTCTGCAGGTCCAGAATGTTATAAGCAGCAGATTCAAGAAACCGTAATGCTTTTAAAATGCCCCATTTGTGAAAACTCAGTAAACGTATTTACCTATGGAGCTTTTATCTTTTTGTCTCCTTTTCATGTGTTTCGTGTGTTCGTGTTACACTTGCGAGATTCAGATTCAGCACAAAACAGTGATCTGCTCTACAAAAAGCTCCCCACTCCTGGGTGACTGGGTTTATGGTCCGCTTTATGTCCTCGGTTGGTTTTTTGTTTGTTTGTTTGTTTGTTTGTGTTTTCTTACGCTGACTAAAACAAATAGAGCAAACTCATGGCTTTTCCCATTTAAGCAACCTTTTTAAACCAGCCTTTTAAAAGTTTCCCAAGGCCTGGTCATCACTATACTGGAAGAGAAACCACAGTGACACCAGAAGAGCCCTCTTGTTCCTTTGAACTGCCTACACAGACATGCGAGATCCCATATCTTTTTTTTTTTTTATTCCACAACTCAGCATTTAAGTAGCTGAACCCTTTCAAATTTGTTTTTTCTCTGTCTCCCTCCCTCTCTGCCCGAAACAACGGCTGGCTTGTCCACCGGAGCACCTGGGAGGCGTGGGGCATTCGCGGACCTTTCTCCGGCCCATCGCGTCTTGGCCCAGTCAATAGGCAATTATTCCCAGCGAAGACACGGCACTGTCCACATCAAACGTTCCACATTCCTCGAGCAGATTAGCCAAAATTATGTTTTATTATTTTGGCTTCCCTGCATGAATCGAACTCTATCTAGCGCACATGGTGATGAAATTTGAGACAGTTTAAATGACTGTGGCATGTTTGGAGTCTGGATAATGCTTAGTCCCCTTTATGAAAGGGCCAGAGGCAGGAGCAGATTAATAAGTGAACACTGAATGCTTCACACTGATACTATCCCCTTGGTCTCCTTGTAAAAAGCCTGTAGAGATGTTAAATTAAATCGCTGTAATAAATGTTTGGTTTCAGCCAGGCTGTATCGCTGAGAATCAAACAAACACAGGCTGATCTTGCGTGGCGCACATCAGAGAAGGGGGAGTGAATAGGCAGCGAGAATGGAGGGGCCTTGTAGGGACGCATTTGTACATTACAAACTGAGTTGTTTCCCCTTAAACATCAATTATAATGGGGACTCGAAAAACAATTATATTGATTCATGCTTTTGGAGTCACTGTAATTAAATTATTCCATTTAATTAACAAATTATATTGAACTTTCCACCGAGAGTGGCAATAGCCTCGTCTGCTGTTTTACATACAAGAGCAGAATAATATTCCGAAAATGATCACTAGCAAATGACAGTGTTGGACTGGAGGCAACAGAAAGCTCACTGAGTGAGTGCTAACATCGTCTGTTCAGTGTGACACTCAAGGGGAAGTGATAATTGGGTAAAACTTTTGCATATCCAATTTCATAATCAGGTGCTCTGGAGAGCCGTTATAGTCTCATTTATCGACTACCTGATAACACAGCGCCTTTGTTCATGGAGCACTTTTGCCCTCAGACACAGAGAAAAGTGAAGCACACCGAAAACTAGAAAATAAATAGCCACGCATAAGCCGTTCAATTACTATCCATTTCATATTAGCTGTCGAGCAAAAGAACCAGTTCGCAAAAAAAGTGCACGTCCTACAGCATTGGAGAAGTACAGCTTCTTTTCGCCTGTTTTAAAAGACAGTTATGTATTGGACTACTGACGAGATGATCGATATTAGAAATCAATAAATAAACCCACTCCTTTGAACAAATTATTTTTGAGTGATGTTTGTCTAGTTAATAAACAAATCATCCACAGATTAAATGCAACAATAAGCCAAAATAATGTGAAACCGTCGTCAACAAATAATTATTATGGCCGTTTAAGGGGCGACACCAAATCTCTCTGACAAATAACTAGTGCCACCTGGTGGTTATAAAATGCAACATCTGGAGCATGCCGGGTAGGTGATGGATGTGGCCACTTGAAAGGCGCAAAAATAACTGTATCCCTTGACTCTGTATCTTAACTCGGAGATGCGAACACCAGGCAAACTCGAGGTACCATTCCCGTGCTCACGGTTCACCATCTGTAAACATATTTCTTGTTCTATGCATTCCTCTTCTACTACGTAAATCATAACTGTAAGTGAATTAAATAAAAATGACTTCATAGAATTTCAGAACATATAAAGAAATAATTCCTTAGAGAAAACTGCAGCATAAAATGGGAACAGAGACTGTGGTAGGCACACACACACACACACACACACACACACACACACACACACACACACACACACACACACATACACACATAAAATGTGTCAATACAGTACAGGTCTGTGGCATATCTCTTCTAGATTATTTCCAAAAACTGGCCTAGATTTCAGACTTAATTTTGGGTGTCTTACACTGGACGCAGAAACATGCCTTCATGACCCCAGCCCGACACCCAGTACTGGCACTTTGGTACACTGTATTGAGCCTACATAAATACCTACATAAACAGACTAAAGTATATACTACCGGCCTGCAAATGTTAGCTAGTTGGAAATCATAAATATCACAAAGGTATAGCCTATCAAAAACAAGCATTAGTTAGCCTGCCTTTCCCAGTTTTGGGTTTGCTGTGGGCTAATGTGAGTGTGCTACATGGACTCGTTAGTCTTCCTTTCTGTTTCACTGAGAATCCTACAGCGGCATTCATTTACACCTTTGGGCTATAACAGACTCTACACATCTCCTTCACATGCTTCAAAGCCTATGCACTGGATAACCCTGTCTTTAGCTAACACGTGAGGTCAGGCACAACACATAGAACTTGTGCATCGTGTGGAGCTGAAGAACATTCAGGAGCACAGGCCTGTATCTTACATCACTTTGTTAAGGTTATGGACGCCCACTTTAACTGAACAAAATGAACAAATTAAATGTTTGTATTAAAGGTCCTTTCACAGGCACATGACATGCATATATTATGTGTACTGTTAAAAAGACATTTAAGACTCCTTCTCATTCTCTTTTCTCATATGCACACTCATACATGGTAATAAGAAAAAACAGTCATGTTAAATGCCAACAAACCTGAAATGTCACAGCTAATAACCCTGTAATTAAACCTGCCCTTAATCCTATTGACATTTAGTTTCTCCGTTCCTCTGATGTTGCAACTTTTTTTTTCAGTTAATTCACTGATAGCCCCAACAACTTGTTTTTTCTTTCAGGCTGTTTTATTTTCTTGTTTTTAATAGGACAACTAGAATAACATTAAATATTAACCTACTGTCCCAGGAAGAAATGGAGTCTGCCAGCTCTGTTTGTGCAAGCACTGCACAAACACACATGCTGCTCTCCATTCAGCCCAACAGGAGAAAACGAACACCTGAAAACGTGGATGTTCTTGCTGCGCAAACGGTGAGCAAGAAACGATGAATCAACTAAAAACAAAAGATGGCCTAGAAAGGATATGAATGGAGCTGATACATTTAAGAAGATTAAACTAGGCCTCCTCCTAACCATTTTGGGACTATGCCTACTTTAGGCTCTGGCACCTTTGAGTTCATTTAGATGTGAAACAGAGCGGAATGGATAAATGAATCTTTTACATTAAAAAACTGAGTCCTGACTGAAAATGTTCCCAGAATTTGTGGTGTAACTCCTACCGCCTCTCCACCCCCACCCCCCAAGCCCAGTTCGTTTGGCAGCTATTCTCAGCAATATCAGGCATGATAGTGGCAAGGTTTTTGTACTCCATCAGCTCAGGTTTACCTTATTTGACCATGGTGATGGGGACTGCCCGCTACAGGCGCATTCTCCACATGCTCTCTGTTCTGCCGTGCAGTTGTTGGGCATTTTTTTTAGCTTTTTCACCGTGGCGTTATAACTTGCTGGGGTCTGCAGAGGCCTGTGTGCCAAGACAGACAGATGCCGCATGGCTGCTGTGATCCTTGAAGGCCTCACAGAGTGGCCAAAAGTGCTCCCCTCGGACACACGCTCAGCACATAACTGGGTGCCATGGGGTGGAACTGGCTGGTGCGCAACATTTGACTCTAGCAACTGGTATAAAAATGCTATTTGGTATATATAGGCTATAGACACTGTATAGATTCAGGGCTAGAGGTGTACCTAGAGCATAGATTCATGACTAGAGCATAGTTCCATGGCGAATGCTATAGCTAGAGCATAGAATCATCGACACAGAACAACTGTACTCTATCTGGAGTTAGTATTATTACGGTAATATGAATATTTGTCATTAATATCACAATATTAATAATTCAGCTTCCAGCCTGTTCCATTCTGTTCAGTGCAATTATTTCTTTTAACTAGTGAACCTGGGAACTGGCTACAAAAAAAAAAAAAAAAAAAAAAAAAAAGGTTTTGAATGTTGAATGACTCTTCTTTCAGTAATGACATTTGAAATTGGTCACTTTTTGTATTAGTTTTATTATAATTACATCTGAGGACAAACCCAGAAACCTGTCTGACGTGCGTCTTTGTACCTCAGAACGATACGAGTTCCAAGTAAACAGACCTGTGTTTGCTTTTCAGAGACATCTATGACCAGGACTGGACTGAAGTGTCTTTGACAACACTGGAATTAATTTATTTCAGTAAATGAAAATTACGTTTTAACTTTTACCAGTTTTACGATTAAGAAATCTAGACGAAAATGGCTTCAAATGTGCCACTTGACTGTGAATATATGAGTACCTAAACAAGTAAGAACGAGATGAGGACGAGCATAACTGAAATTCTGGAAGTCTTGACGTGTGACTTGCACGGGTGTAGCTCAATCGAAATCAAAACGAAATCAAAACCATTGGTCACTATATCTGAAATACACTGCCTGCCTTTAAAGATTTGTCTTTAAACCAGTGTCCTCATCAATCCTCCCCATAGCATGATACTTAACAGTGTCGTCTTGTGCTATTTTCATCTAACATTCCGCAAATGCATCCCTGGCAGTGTCTTAGACTGCTTATTACTTCCCCTGGCATGCTGGCACGAAGTGCGCAGTGCTCACCAACAGCTGTGGAGCAGTCGGGCAGATTTGCGGAGCGGCGCATATGGCCCAGGGGAGACGACCGGTGAACTGAAGCTACTCGTGTTCGCCTATGGAACTCTGAAGTCCATGAATCCGTAATGAAATAGAGTTCAGCCTACTTCAGCGTTCAAGAGTACAGGTTGATTAAAGTTCTGTCACATGTGTGCTTTTCTATATTTAAAGGCTGGGATGGCTGTTTCCCCATCGCCTACCTAGAGGCGAAAGAGCGTCAGCGGAAGAAATCTGGGGCGATTTCACATCGGAATTAAGTTGGTCAGGTGTAAGAGATAACAAAAACAAAAACGAAACGTCAATTACAATTACAGGGGTTTAGTAAAGACAACGTCTTTGCCAGGACAATGACGCGCTTGGGGATGGTCCAATATCCCATATCCCGCACATGTAAACGGGCCGTTTGGGAGCGAATGATTCCGTTTGGCGCTCGGCCCCGCCCCATCGGGAGCGCTCAAATCAAGCGCTTGCGTAATTTGTCATGTCAAAGGCGAGGAGCGCTTGACAGCTATCCGTGCTCTTCGACTTTGCAGCCACGTATTTGATGACTTGAGCTCGATCAATTTTGGCAAAGGACGGCGTTTATGGCTACCGCTTTGTTGAGGAGAAGCGCGGGTTATATTCAAGGTCTAGAGGAGTCGTCTAACGCACCTTTCGCGGTGGCCGAGGGAGACGCTTTTAGCCTTCAAGACTGTATTACAGGGAGGAGTAGATTTAATGCCACCCCATCAAACGACCACATTCTGGTATGGTAATCTATCGCATGTCGGATTTTAACGCCTGCCTAGATGTCGATTCTATCAGTAAATGTGTTTGCCTGCGTGTCCTACCGATGCTTGTAGTCTAATAAAAAATATGCTCATAGCCTACATTTTGCGTAATGGCCTGCACAAATAGCTCCTATATTCACGTCGTTAATGATAACGGCGCCGATGTTTTCGTTATTTATATAAAAAAACAAGTTTATGTTTGTGCTCCAAAACAGATCGAGCCGTAGCTTAGCTGTTTTAGTAATGCAATGGTCCCTCACACCAAACGGGGCATGCTGAGTTTATTATGGTGAACCCCGCAGTTACGCTGACCTTAATCTGAAAACTCGCGCGAGCACTCCATAACCGCGCGGCAGCTGTACGAGCTAAATTCAGACGGAGATTTTCCTGGTTTCTGCTTGCCAGTGGAAGAGCTTTGGGGAGATTGCATTCGCGAAGACAAGCAAGCATTGGCAAAAATGAACCATCGTCCTACCAGTGTAGAGATGTCCTAAGGTTCAACCATGATAACCATAGAAATTGCTGCAGTCCTAAGTGTGTGTGTGTGTGTGTGTGTGTGTGTGTATATATATTTTATATATATATATATATATATATATATATATATATATATATATATAGCGCTGCAGTACAGCCTTTCATATTAGACTGTATTTTGTCATGGCATTAAATATTTTGCAGGGCCTATTGTGCCAAAACATGTCTACCACTATGTTGTCATCCTCAGATGTCAATTGTATTGTTTATTTTTAGGTCATTTGGAAAATTCCTTCTAATGTCATTCATAGTTTGCCCACTAGAAATTTAGTTTGTTAAATGTGTTCATGTACCTTTAGCCGTTCAGCAGTGATTCTTCCGTAGTGGATGAAAATGTTACAAAGTATTTATGTTGCCCTCAGATGGACAAATACCTGCCAGCTCAGTTCCAGACAATGTCAGAGTACAAGAAGTTCAGCCAGGAAAGCTTCCTAATGGACCAAAGTTCTCCCTACAGCATCAACATGAACGTCTTTCTTCCCGATGTCACCTATCTGCGGACCGGCCTCTGCCGACCCGCCAGGCCCACAGAACCCCAGCTGAAGGCAGAACCGCTGCACTCCCTTAGCTACCCGAGCTGCCCCCGAGCCGTTACCGGCGGCCCGCCTCCATCCGAATACACGCACCTTTTCGGCGCGGCTGCTGGACCAGGCAGCACGGCTTTCATCAAGCAGGAGACACCCCCGCTTGACTTCCAGGACGTCCCGTTGTTCCAGCTGTTGAACTCGGACGTGGATCCCACGGCTGCCCACCCCTTCGCAGAGCCCCCCGGCGGCGCCTGCTCCTCCATGCCGGCGTTCGGTGCACCAATGGCGGGGCGGGCCGCAACCGAGGCAGGTGCCGGAGGGCCACCCTCCGCCGGGACCTTCGGCCAGCGGCAGCAGCAGAAAGCGGTTTGCCTTCCCCCCTCGCCTCCCAGCTCCGAGCCCGGAAGCCCTGACCGGAGGAAAGAGCTCATGCATAACCTGTCACCACCTCCCTCCTACGCTGCCAGTATGGCATCCAAACTGGCAGGGCCGGCATTAGGCCCTGGAGCTCCCATGCCAGTACAAACACAAGCCATGCCTGCTAGGTACAACCGCAGAAACAATCCAGATCTAGACAAGAGGAGGATACATCACTGTGATGTCCCAGGTGAGCTGCGAAGAGCTGTCAGGCAAACATCTGACAAGAAAGTGCATCTGCGCTCAGGTGCTGTCAAACTAGGCGTCAGAATCAGTTCTGTTTGCTTCTCACAACATTCAGTGCCTTCAAGAGGGACACCGAGCATTTAAATCAGAATTTTAGGAACGTCAACAAGACAGCGTACTGTTACTTATTAGAAGCAATCATGAGATCAACTCCTCAGTTGGTGATATGAAAATAAGGGAAAGGCATTGTTAGCTTGACAGTATGATAATCACTGTCACACTGTAGATGTTTCAGTAAAATAACAGTAACATAGGGGCTTTTATATATATCATAAAACTGTCAGGTTTTTCTGTGTCGAGGTTAAACAAATCCACAATATGTAGCCTATCGCACAAATCTGCCATTCCCATTTCATTGTCACAGTGTCATGTTAGATGCTTTATGGTTCACATCTTGTTATGATCACACTAAAATAGCGCTATAGTGATAATCACAGAACTACATACCAGGTGATAATGTATCATGGCATACACGCATGAGGTAATCAACATTGTCTCAGAGTGAGGAACAGTCCTGGAACTGAAAAAGAATGGAGCAATTATCATTAATATTAGGGTTTCTCTCTCTCTCTCTCCATAAGACATGATCACTCAAGTTTGAGCTGATGAGCAAGTCAGCGCTAGCCGGTCCTAGGTAATTATAGTTACACAACGCCATCTGCTCACTAACACTGCATTCTTTTGCAATAGGGTGTAAGAAAGTCTACACCAAGTCCTCCCATTTGAAGGCCCATTTGCGGACGCACACAGGTACAACTTTTGATCACGAATGTTTGAAAAGGTCTCTTCTAGCTGGCCTCTCTCTTATTTTGGGCCGTACTTGTTATGTTGCCAGGCGGAAGTATGTCACAGGCATGCGCTTGTGTTCTGAAATGAATTCTCTGTTACACTTCCTCCTGTCGATCTACTTAGCGAGTTAAAATGACCACGTGCACCTGTGATCCCATGCACGGATATGTCCATATATTCCCCGTTTTCCACAGAAGAGGTTATTGACTGGCGGCGAGGCAGTAGCCGCCCGTCCTGTGTAACCGAATCGCGTCGTGTTTTATTTCAGGCGAGAAGCCGTACAAATGCTCGTGGGAGGGCTGCGACTGGCGCTTCGCCCGCTCCGACGAACTGACGCGTCACTTCAGGAAGCACACGGGGGCCAAGCCCTTCCACTGCGCCGTGTGTAGCCGCAGCTTCTCCCGGTCCGACCACCTGGCCCTACACATGAAGAGGCACCAGAGCTAGACGTACCCCAACCCACCGACACTCCCTGCCCAGCCTACGCTCTCCGGCTGTCTAGGAGAACGGCTCCTGTATATGTTTTGTAGATCCATCGCTATGGTGGTTCTTCATGGGTTCTGACAGATCTCGAGGTGGGTAGGGGCAAACTGTGCTGGCAGTGGGCCTACAGCCCTGCGGGACATAACAGCAGCTAAGCAGTCTGAACAACTGGGAGTTTTGTCATCAGCTGTTTTTGTTTCGTGTTGTGCGTTCGTCACGAAAGTACTTTCAATGTGCCTTTTCCATTTTAACGAACACAGAAACCACCTCCCATGTGAATAAGCTCACAAATCCGTTGCACCTTACGGTTAATTTAACTTTTGTCCCAGTTAGATTAAAATAACATTAACGCCAAGTTGATGTTAAGCTAAGGAGGAGATCTCACTTCTAATTTCCAAGTCCAGGCTTGTTCTGTACCCAAAAAAAAACAAAAAAAAACAAAACAAGAATAGTTAGAGCAATGTGAAGCAAATCTGATCATTCATGGGGACATTAAAAGCTCTTGTTGAAAGAACAGCATGATTGGAAACAGTGTTTGGTTCATTCTTGTATCAACAACTGGCTAAATAAAGTAATGAAGTCTTAAATGCCAAAGAAAAGAAGAAAGTAAAAAGTTCGTCATCTGGTCAATTGGCCTGCAGTCACAGTTTCACGTTTTTTTCTTTCTTTTTTAAGGGTAGGCTACATTTATTCTAAATCAAAGAACAATACAGAAACTGACAAAACTCCCTGTAACTTCAAATGAAAAGTGCTTGGAATGCTGCATTTCATGGTCAATCTACCATAAATACCAATTTAGTGATATTTATGGTGGATTGAGATGAAATATGTGATCTGAAAACATTTTATTTGGGATAGCTTTAAGTGTAAATATTGTAATTCCTTTAGTCTGTATTATTTATTTTTTTGAGATGAGTGTTTTTCTACTCTATAAATACTTCTCTATGCACATATACGATGTGACTAGAGGTATGGGAATGATGGTTTTAATTATTAAAAGAAATCTTACATTTCAAATCATTTGAGAACAACATGATTGCCTTCAGATATTAGAGATATTAGCTGCAGCAGATAAGTCCTCAGTTTGTGATTGTAAGGCTTATAGAGTGTTTTGTGTGTACTGTGCGTGTGGTCTTATAAACCTTTCCACTGCATTACTCAAGTGTTTTGGCTTTCTTTCTTAATTGCAGTATAGTAAATAATTACAGATTTTCTCTGTTGACGTGAAGATCCGATTTCATAGAGTGAAACTGTATGAGCACTAAACAAGCTTTAAAACATTCAGTGATGCATTTGTATTTGAGGCTGACGTGTTTAGATGCACTGATTTGCTCTTCAAATTTTTCCCAAACAGTCTCTGTGTACATGACGTATCGATCGCAGCACTTCCCCAAAGTTTACAGTGCCTCTCTTGCTTTACAAGTTAAACTGGCAAGTCCTGCCATTCTGTGCCAAGCCTCAGGCTTAGATGAATAGCGATAGGTGTGGCACAATTATAGTGTAATTGAGATAAACTGATACATCTGGCATTAATGATCTGAAAATGGAAAGATATTTTTACATGAGTAATTGGGTGTTGCATTTCGTGCCACTGTAAGACTTAAATTTTTTAAACAGGACATACAGTACAGTCTATACCAGTATAATGGCTGCCTGTTTATTAGACATGTGCACTCAACACTGACCCTTACATGGGTTATTCCTCACCATGAAACAAGGTAACAGGTAGCAGGCAGGGAGCAGAAGACCTTCGACTTCAAATTCTGAGCTTTCTTCTTATGGCCCAAGTGCTGAGACAAATTTCCTGTTCATCAGGGATCAAAAGGAATTTGATTCGGTTTAAACTACTCCCCCGATTCTCTAATGATCCTCCAGTGATGCTCTGAGAATAATTGGATGGTGCTTTACTATGCAACATGGTACCAATCCAGCACATACGTTAAAGCTTTAGCAGAACCACTAAAAGAGTGGGAAGGGCAGCCCTTCTATAGACACAATGTCCTGACCTCCAAAACAACAGGATCTCTCACCAGTTCTTCTCACTTAACTTGACCACTCAATGTGAAAAGCAGGTTACAATGGTAAAAGGACTTCTGGAATTAATTTAAGGCTATGAATGAACAAATAACAGTAAAATACTTCATGACACTTCCTGAAAGGATACTTCGTCAGGCGGTTCATATTTTAATGAATTCAAAAAGAATCAAATTTAGTTGAAATCCCTTTGACCTATGTTAATGAATATATCAGTGTCTGTTATATCATGAAAATGGAATTTGTATGCTTATTTTTACAAAGTGTTGGTTCTAAATATTTCCGTTTGTAGTATAGTGTAGCATTATCCTTGCATGTGAACTGACCAGTTTTGCCCTGACATTACCATTGTAATCTGTGGTTATGATTATCATAAAGATATAAAGATCTTTTTATAGCCAAACATATTTAACCATTGAAAAGAACAAAGGAGTGTGCCTTTCTGCCATGTTTGTTGAAATGACTCAATGAAGGTTCTCTCGTCCAGTAAGAGTGCAAAGAAAAAAAAAGGTTTAACTGTTACACAATGCAGTGCAGAGTAGTTTCTCTGGGCTGGTGGAGTTTTACTGTATTGTATGTCATGCCACACCCACTTTCTTGTGAAGAGTTTTTTTATATAGCATGACCACTGAGCAAGTGCAGTCATCAGTTTACTCATATAGAACTGCTTGTTCATACTCCTAATGTAACACCTCAAAGCCAAGTGCAAACCTTTGTCAATTAGTCACATGTATTCCATACAAAATGCAACTTTATTAACTTTCATGCCTCTGATTAGATTATTATACAAGTGTAATGTTAAAACTCAATTTTAATTCACAGCTCAATCTTGAGAAGAAAAAAAAAAACCTACAGAAAAAAAGCAAAAGCACTATTTAGACACCTTTTGGAGATCTAAAATAAAGAAGAAAACACATATTCTTTCAACCTTTGAAACGATTGAGACAAGACATCCTCTGATAGGATTCAGTGTGAACGGACTCCCTTAGAAGCAAAGCAGGCCAAAGTGTCACAACTGTGCAGTAAAATGAAAAGCTCTGAATATATGTACAATACACACACACACACACACACACACACATACGCACAAACACACACACGCATTCACTATACATAAATACAAGAACAATAATCACAGAATATCAGGGAAAAGAAAAAAACTGGAACAAAGGCATTGAAGTAAATATTTAGATTGCAGAGAACTTAAAAGTGTTTGATATCGAAAGAAGAAGCAATATTGTACAGACTAATCCAAACACAAATCAGGAACCGGAAAGGAGCTGTTCACAGAGGAATTACCCCAGGCTGTTACAGCCCTACTCCTCGTGCTCAAAGTCTCCAGGAGAACATCTCCGGGAGAACCACAGGCACCAAACACTAGCCATGAAGGACGGCTGGTACTTAGAAACCGCTGAAAGCCAGGTCTACATATCCGTGCCATGTGGAAGGAAATCCGAATAATGGAGAAACTGTGTCAAGATGATACAGTAAGTAGCAGTATATCCACCTGTGTGTGTGGCCTCCACAGAAGACACGTACAGCGTCGCTCGGTGAAGTGAGAAAAGCGCGTGTGTTCACAGCTTTAGCTTAAGATGTCTTCAAACAATCCATAAGGCTCAGTGCATTACAAATAGGCTTTGTAGATTGTACTGTACATTGTGTTTGGGTTTGAATGTTTATTGGTAGCAGGTGTGCTTTTATGGGCATCGTTTTGTTGCCTTTCTTTGTGTGCACAATTTTTTATTTTTTTTTATGTGTGTGTGTGTGTGTGTGTGTGTGTGTGTGTGTGTAAGTAATTCATATAGTAGGCACTCTTCATTATTGCATAACTTTGACCCTGTTTGCCATTACAAAATTATGCCACAAAAAAATGTAAGAATGCCAGAGCAGGAAGTAATACTTCATTTAAAACTTTACCAATACTCTTATTAACTATTACAGGAACTGAGGATGAAGTTTAAAAGCTTCACTGTGTCTTTAAATCAAACTAATGATGTCAAATAACGCATTGTGCATATGTACTGTGCAGGAGCTGAAACAATGCCAAATTGAATTATAAAATAATATCAGTATATGATATCAGAAAGCCTGATTTGAGAGAAAAAAGAAAAGAAAACATACCAAAAGGAAAAAGGAAAATGCTCTTGAATATTGTTTGGAAAAGAACAGCCACTGGACTGGTCTGTGTTTCTTTCACATTTAGCAAAGTACCACTGTTCTAAAAAGCAATAGAACGGAGGAGTAGAGGTGGCCGCATGCGTGTGGTCCTCACTGAGGCAGCCGGCCCCGAAGCCTGCGGCAGATTGTTATCACTCATAAAGGATACGGGCATTACATCATTACATCATCAGGATACATCATTATCACTCATAAAGGATATGGGCATTTAAGATGAAGCCATCATAAACACTCACTCATTCAGCCGCATTGTACACTCTGTAATAACAGGTAAAAGAAGGTCTTTGAAAAAAATCTGCATATGTATAAAGGTAATCCCTTGTATTTAAAAAATCAAACAAAAAGCGCTATTCTCAATAGGTATTTACAGCCTGGAAAACTGCGTAATAACTTTCACTTTCACATATATTACAACATTTTAAAAGATTTCTTTGTACAGAAAATAGTAATATGCAGACGTAGTGTCCCACATTGCAGACATTTCTCAAAAATACAGTATAAGATGATAAGATACACTGGTGATTAATGTTATGTCTAACTGAAAATAATTAATTTTATATTCATACTTCATAAAAACAAGGTGCTGATATGCTTGAGCCCAAATACCACAGGAAACACTCATGTTTACACAAATAGATATATAACAACAAAAAATAAAATAAAATAGATCATAATACTTTGAAACACAAAAAAAGGCAAGAGACAGGTTGGTCATGGTACTTTTCTAATGGACACATTGCTTTTACAGCATCTCACAAAACTGAATTTCAATTTGTTGCTTGTGATAATATGGACATGAACATTCCAACAGCAGTGCTCATGAATGTGTGTGTGTGTGTGTGTGTGTGTGTGTGTGTGTGTGTGTGTGTGTGTGTGTGTGTGCGTGCGTGTGTGTATGTGTGTGTGTGCGTGTGTGTGTGTGCGTATGTGTGTGTGTGTGTGTGTGTGTGTGTGTGTGTGTGTGTGTGTGTGTGTGTGTGTGTGAACATGTATCACTGAGGCTCATACTGGCCATTTGAAAGTGCATGGGTGGAGGAATGGCAGGTTACAGAACAACTGCACTCAAACAACTGAAACCATAAGCTAGTCTCACACCAAGAGCTTACCGTCTGACAACATCGCATTTGTACAATGGGCAATAGCTTTGAATTTAGAGCTTTGAATTTAGAGCTTTGAATTTACAATGGTCTTCATCTGGGATCAGTAAACAAAACATTCTGTGTATTTGTCACATTGTTTCTGATATTCACTTTATGTAGTGGTTTTTTTTTTTCTTAAATGCTTGAGGCAACCAAAGATGAGTGCAAATTCTAGCATCTCAAAGTGAATGGAATACATTATCCATCTCTCTCACCTTTGTAAAAAAAAAAATAATAATAATAAAAAAAAGGTGAATACCATGAATGTGAAGATATAAAATCGCCTACCATCTCTTTTTTAAGTACAATATTCTCCTTTCCTGAAATAGCTTCTTCTGACTGACCCCTAGTGGCCAACGTGTATTTAGGGAATGAGTCAAACTAGCTCCCCTACATAGTGCACTAGATAGGGCAGGAGCTTCTACTCCCGTTTGTAGTGTATTCTTGTCAAACAGGGAGCCATTTAAGATTTAGTATGACTCTCAGGAATGCTGTATATACCCACAAATCTGCAAAAATCCCAAATAAAAGGTCATTTTCAGTGTATGGACATGCATTATTTGATGCATTAAAATTTATTATAATACGATGTGAACACCCTTGAGATATTAATGAAATGTTCAATTAAATGCAACACAGCCATATTGTACATGATCTCTGGGATTGATAAGGCCTGTGGGGACAGACAGCTTGGTTCAGGCAAGCGCCTGTGCTCTACCTGTTTGCTCTTGAAAAAAGAAAATCTAGCCTTTCAAATGCAATCAAATCAGGGGACTGGGCTCATTTTCCGAATGTCCAAAATGTCAGAGCTACAAATCTATTACAAATATAGAAGATTCTGTACTATAGAAAACTGAGTGGCACCAGTAGAAAGGCCAAGGTGTGTCCGTGATTATGAAAGCCCTCTGTGGTCAGAGCAAAAGAGAGGGGTCCCCGAGGCCATCTCCCTCACCCCAGGTGCCCTTGACTGAGTGTATTGCTCTCCTGGCATGTATCGTCTGTTCAAAAGTAAGAAAAACTACAACAACAACAACAACAACAACAACAACAACAACAACAACAACAACAAAACACCTATGAAGGGCCACGCATGGTCAGGACTGCTCTGGTGTTTCTGTCCCTCAATTTCCTCAGAGCTAAAAAGGGAAAAAGCAAAGCAAAAGGAGAATGCTGGGAGTGAGCACTGAGTGAGCAGTCAAAAACACTTGGGGCTCAGGGATGGGTTGGACGCTTAGGTCCTGTGTTTAGATCTTTCTGGGGCGACTGCTTTGCGTGTGAGTGCTGCTGAGCGTTATAGCTGCGCCGTTGGGGGCCTGCCCTACTCAAAGCTGCTTCAAAGCAAGGAGATACAGGAAGGGTGTGTGTAAAACAGCAAAAAAGTCAAACAAAATACTGAAAACGCTAGGGACGGTATACAATTGCACTTAACTCGCTGATCACAGAACAGAACGCACTGACACAAACCAAAGAGGCCAAATACCTGAAGCGTCACCACCGGACATCCTGCGGCACGCCCAAGAGTTCTTAAAGCCACACGAACCCCACCCGCTTCAGCTCCTGTGCTTCGAAAAAGCAGTTTTTGGTGTGAAAACCAACATCAGGATGAACCTTAGACATGATGCATGGACCGAGTCTCTTGATGTGTCGCCTGCTGTCTGTATTAGCTCGCTCACAGACCCACGCTAAAAGAAGCCTCCGGATATAGTGACATCACTATTGCCATGGAAAGGAACTTCTCAACCCCAGTGTGCTGGCTTCCCGAAGTGCCAGGGAGGGGTCAGTATTTGCAACAGTGCCTTTCTCCTGGGTTAACCCTCCCCGCACCTGTTCGACCGCCTGGTCCTTGCCTGGCTCAGGTATGGCCCAGGTCTGGACCAGATCTGGCCCAGGTCTGGCTGAGGTCAAAAGAGTGAGGCGGGTATGCAGTCATTTCCATTCTGGAGTTCTTCACATTGTTGATGACAAGAAGAAACAGCCAAACAAGAATGAAAGGAAAAAAATTCTGGATGAACCAACAATCCAACTGCAGACAGAAGAACTCACACCCAAGAGCCGTCAGGTGGGTACCGAGCATCTAGGCTAGCGCCCGAGTTCAAGACACCTGAATGTCCACACTTCAGGATGAAGGCCGCTACTGCAGACTGGCCTGTTCTGTCCCTGGGGACGACCCTGTTCAGCTGTATGGACACTTCTTGTCCATATCTCCTTCAAATGTCCTCTGTCTCTCTCTTTCTGTCTCTCTCTGCTCTCCGTATCATTCCCCCCAAACCAGGGACAGGCAAGACTGGTCCAGCCCAGCTGGACAAGTGCAGGGGAAGGCCCAGCTCCCCCAGTCTGCACGTGCAGATGTGTGTGTGTGTGTGTGTGTGTGTGTGTGTGTGTGTGTGTGTTTGGGATGGGGGGGGGCTGGGGGGAGGGGGTGGGGGGTTGTGTGATACAGTCTCAGACCAGCATGTGTCTGCGGCGGTGCAGAGCCAGGTGGTCTGACCGAGAGAAGCTCCGCTCGCAGTCCGCACACTTGAAAGGTTTGACCCCTGTGTGCTTCCGGTAATGCCGCGTCAGCTCATCCGAGCGAGCGAACTTCCATGTGCAGCCATCCCACGTGCATTTGTATGGCTTCTCACCTGCAGGATGACATAAGGAATATGAAAAGGGGCGGCGGAAAGATCAACAAACAGCTCAGACCTTTAAAAACTCTGAAAACTGTCTATATTGTTGTGCAGCTGTACAACTTTATGGCTTTTTGACAAAAGGGCCTGTAATAGAAACACTAAAGGATTTGTAACAGATACCGATTTGCAAACTGATCTCTGACAGAAACAATAAAAGATCTACCGGCATCTGAAACGATCATTTAATCAATTGCGCTAACAAATAGCCCCAGGTCTTGACAACGCCAGCTAAAACCCTTGAGATGGGCTGAGTTTGTGCACTGCTGTGACTGACTAACCTGTGTGTGTCCTTCGGTGTGCTTTCAGGTGGGAGCTCTTGGTGTACACTTTATTGCAGCCCTCGAAATCACACCTGTGAATGCGCCTCTTCTTGGAGTCCGGGGACTCGGACCGGCGTGGACGTCGCAAGCTCTCAATACTGAACGGTGACATGGAACTGGGGAGAGAGGAGAGAACAGGCATGAAACCCACTGTGCAGAATCAGACAATGAATCAGCTAAAATCTACTCTAATCAGCTTAGTTGCCACAATGGGCTTCTTGCAACTAATGCTTCACTGCTGCCCCCATGTGGTGCATTGAATAAAAATCATCAGTTGCTTTTCCCAGCAGAATCTCAGACAGCGTTTCAGTGGTAAACCTTGTGTTGGGTATTTCTGTGTCCATAGTGAGGTTATATGGGGTTTTACATTGACATATATTCATTTACAGCATAACAATAAATGGCATATAGTACATTACAAGAAAATGTGAATCTGTGACCTGCACACCAGAGCTTTGCTTTCTGAATCAAATAAAAGTTAAGTATTAGACCAAAAATAAATTACTTACTAATGAACTACATAAAACAAGTTATATGAAAGGTGCGTTTTAACCACTAGATGGCACTCTAATCCCTAATACAATTCGACTGAGGCAAGTAGCTTAGATGCCAAGACTGATCGTTTTTCTTCCTGAACCAGCCACCAGTTTTGAGCACAGAGCATCTTGTTTGTCCTGTGCTTCGTGTGCTACCCCTAATGACAGTTCACCGCTGTGCTCTCTCCATAATGAATAGTGTCTGGTCAGTCTTTTTATACTGAATCAATATTTTATGGCTGCACAGGCTCTAATGGATACAAAACTAGACTATATTAACAATTTTGTATGTGTGTGTGTGTGTGTGTGTGTGTGTGTGCACGTGTATAAACATGCATGTGTGTGTGTGTGTATATATGTGTGAGTGCGTGTCCATGTATGCATGCAGGTGTGAATACACGTGTTTGTGTGTGTGTGTGTGTGTGTGTGTGTGTGTGTGAATGTGTGTGTGTGTGTGTGTATGAGTGTGAATGTGTGTGTGTGTGTGTGTGTGTATTTGTTTGTGTTTGTGTTTGTGTGGCTCTAGGTTAATGGAATATTGATACATGGTAGTGAGGGTCTGTTTTCAATATAAAGTGATAAGTGCCGAAAGAGCTGGTTGGCTTTCAGTGAGAGGCTTTGTTGTGCTGTATAACAGCCAACGAGCCCAGCACCACTGGAGCAGGAAGGGAAGCCACGTCACTGTGCACTAAAAGTGAAGAGGATGTACTCTCCAAGTAGTGTGTGTGTGTGTGTGTGTGTGTGTGTGTGTGTGTGTGTGTGTGTGTGTGTGTGTACAAAAGCGCATAACAAAAATGTGCTGTATAACTTCTATTTTGTCTTGCAAAGGAAGGGCAGTGCCCACCCTTACTCTTACTCATTTGATCACTCTCTCTCTCTCAGCACCAACTCTCATGTTGCATCAACTCTCTGCCCCTAGTGCCCAGTCATCAGCTTAGACTGGGTCAGCCACTGAAAGCTAAGGGGGTGGGGCCAGACAATGCCTTCAGAGAAGTGTCTCTACCACACATAGGCCACTTCCTGTTTCTCCCCTGCTCCAGGGATCACCTGTTGGCATTGGCAATATGCCAAGCAAAAGCCCAGCGGAAATGAGCCAATGTGTGAGAAATGAAGGCATACTCCAGCTCTCCCGCTGCCTCTGCCTCTGCCCCAAACACACGCACGCGCACGCACACACACACACACACACACACACACACACACACACACACAGCAGAGAGCAGAAAGAAGGGGGTAAGAGTGCAAATCAGCAGAGAAACGGAGAAAAAGAAGAAGAGGGGAGGGAGGGGAGAGAGAGAGAGAAAGAATGACGTGGACAGAGCCAGCACTGGTCTGGGGGAGTGTGTGTGGTGGGGTAAGAGTAGATCACAGACTGAAGAGGCAGGAGGAGGAGGATTGGGAAGGGCCCCCACAAGCCCCCGCGCGAGGGAGTGGGCAGGCATGGTCCGAGGGGAGCTGGGGAGGATCTACAGTGGAAAGGCACATTCATACAGGATGTTTACACTCCGCCTTCACTCAAGGGAGACGCCGCGAGTTCCCCGTGAATAGGACTGCAGCAGGCGGGCCCATACAGACACACCCCTCACCTGGGCCATACAACACAGAGCTCTGGGGTCTGCTCCGAGCCCTGCAGAATCCTCACCTGCTTGCGTGCGTGCATGTTTTAATTTGTGTGCAAGCGGATTTGGCACTAAGTTGGGTCTTTGTGCTTTTGTTTCAAGCCCCTTCGTCGCCTGTGAGGGGGTTTTACCCCTCGAGGACAGACAGACAGACAGACAGACAGACAGACAGACAGACAGACAGACAGACAGACAGACAGGGGGGCGAGAGAGGAGGAAAGCAGAGGCAAGGAAGCAGAGAAGACGCAGAGGTTCAGTGGGATTATCTGGAACCAAAGCCGAGTATGGGGGCTTGCATGGAGAGTAGCAGTTCAGCCCCAGAGGCAGAGAGAGAGAGAGAGAGAGAGAGAGAGAGAGAGAGAGAGAGAGAGAGAGAGGATGAGCCTGGAGAATGTACAGATGCTAAGCTGCAGTGAAGCCAGCCAGGACAGCCGGAGAGAGTGGCAGTCCAGAGCACTAATGAAGGGGGGTGGGGGGGTACTCAAGCACAGTAGTGTGTGTGTGTGTGTGTGTGTGTGTGTGTGTGTGTGTGTGTGTGTGTGTGTGTGTGTGTGTGTGTGTGTGTGCGCGCTCCCCCACCTGTTTGGCCGAATGGCCGTGGATACTCAAGGGAGCGGGCAGAATCTGCCAGGGCACTCTAACAATAGTACAGCCTCTTCCCCTAGCTTTCATAAATATGGAGGATGCCACAGAAGTGGTGTTTTTTTTGCACACACACACACACACACACACACACACACGTCACTCCGGAAGGTTTATTCCCATGGGAGAAAGGTGCTTCAGACAATGCTCCAGGCACATGTAAGTCTCTCCCCACCATACTGATCTGGTGCACACACTCTGATAGTGTCATCATCACCTCACCCTCTCTCCTTCACGCAGCCACACACTCACCCTCTATCTGTACTGCAGCCTGTCCGATGACTCACACCCCATAAAGTGTGATATTTTGGAGTGATAGTGTCTGCTGCTCGCAGGTGTACGGCTGGCAAATCTGGACACGACGAAGCCGGTCTGA
>NC_137505.1:18050000-18057500 GCF_041902795.1 Electrophorus electricus | reverse complement strand
ACCAGACATTTTATTAAAACACCTACATCATACCCACTCACTCTGTTCACTTGATTACATACACCAGTCTTAAAGGTGCATTTTAAAGCCCATTGGCTGCGAATGTCTTCAGTCATCCCGTTCATCACAGCTCAGTTTCTGACCACAGAACCACTGCTGAGCAGATATTATTCTGGTGGTGGCCCCTTCTCAATACAGTATAACACATCGTAATGACATGTAATTACATGTCCGTGAGCTGGTAAACATTTATCAGTTTTTTCACATGTAGTTGTCACTGCTTGGTTGGGAGTGGTCGTCTCCCAAAAAATATCTCTATGGAATCCCAACATTGGCCCTATGGTCAGAATCTGCACTTCTACAGAATCAGAACTCTACACCCACAAGATGTTTCTTATAAAGTGGCAAGTGGGTATAAGCAACACCGGGCTTCAGTCAGACCTGAAATGGCCCATGCACAAATAGCAGATGTTCTCTCACCTTTGCCCTGACCCTTGACCTCATCCAACAGAGGTAACATGATGGTGGAGCTGAGTGGGTTGGAGGGAGAGCGCACTGCCGCCGTGTACATGAGGGGCAGAGACTGCACCACCACAGGGATGCGGTGCACCTGGCTGGCCAGTTTTCCAGGACTAGAGGGCGCCACCGGGTGGATGATGTGCAAATAGGGCTGGCCTCGGACGCCCGGAGGAGAGCCCACCAGGGGCCCCGGCGTCAACACCGAGGGCATTCCCGACGACACTGAGGTGATGACAGAGGGTGAGGATGAAGAGGATGAGGAAGAGGAGGAGGAAGGAGAGAAGGCAGAGGCGATAGGCGAGGCAGTAGCAGAAGGCGGTGATGGCCGAGCCTTGTTGATTGACAGGTCCACGGGTTCAGTCTGGGTCTGGAACTGCTCAGAAGAGAGGAGGTCTTCTGGTGGCTCCGCCTTCACTTTGCTAAGGAGGAGGGGCACAGCCTCCATATCAGGGTAACTGTGCACCTTGGGAGACTGTGGGAAACCACAAGAAAGACACATACAGATTAAAGATCCAAGATGACCTCATAAACTGTTGCCAAATAAGCATTAAAGCAAACCACAACATTTATCTGACATCTACAATTTAACACGAAAATCGGCACTCGGATTTTAAGCTACCACGTACAGTGCCGTCGGCAGAAGGCCTAAGGTGTGACATCACCAGGGTGAGAGGAGTAGGGCTTACAGCAGTCATCTCTCTCTCCTGCTCCTCCTCATTTTTACTGCACCTCCCTTCACCCCCTGCACATCGCCTCTAAATATGCTCCTCCACTGCTGCAAAAAGAATCATATGGGCCCAATTTCCTGACCTGCTTTGGTGCTGTCACGAGTCTCAGAGGAGATGTGTGTGGGTGGCTCCAAATCCCCACGACTCAACCTCTGTCTCACACTTGCACACACACTCTGTCTGCAAGCAACCTCAACCCTGCTGAATCAAAACACCCCCCCCCCACCCAAAAAAATAAAAACAATACAAATCTGGCCGTGTTTCTGATTTCCTCAACATTGCGGAAGGAGTTGTTAAGCACTTGCAAAGCGATGGCCGCTCTGGATAATAACTCAGTCCATCAACACCGAGGTGTCGACCGGTGCAGCAGTCTGCAGGGCGCAAGCATTGCTGCATCTGCTGCCTCTGGCCGGTGTACAAGGGAGCCACACAGGAAGGCATGGTGTGTTCTCGGGCCCTCAGCTAACTGCAACGGGGCAGCTCACCCAACACGTAGAGGAAAGGCGTTGAATCCTCATGGCAGATGCAGCGAACAAGCAGAGCGAGAATCGCGCTCATTACATTTTTTACACGTGCACGAAGTCGCCCTAAACCACCAGAAAATGCTGCAGACCTGTAGGGTGGGGGAACAGCTCAAAAAAGACCAGCCAAACTAACAGGGTTGCAAGTTATTTTAAAAACACAGAGGTCACTCGGTTAAGGGTCAGAGGTCGGGACCTATGACATTGAGGCCAGAGTTACAATAGTCAATAGATTGGGCAGAGAGAAAAGCTAATGCTGTTCTCTGAACAAAGACCCACCCTTCACTCCAAGGAGTGAGATAATACTGCTAACAGTGCATCAGCGATGGGTTCGATCTTTGCAGCAGGAGAGAAGTGAATGGTAATGTTGCACATCTTTCATTTGCAGGTAGAACCCATGCTTTTGGACAAATTATAAACGCAGTGAAAAAAGAGCCAAGAAGTTACAGTCAAAGGAGTTTAAATTACACATATGATTCTCCATGTAACAGTCATTTATAAAAATGCAAATATTTATACAATCTGTGTTGCCTTTTCCTTTGAAAAATTTAGAATATGAGTATTCTAAATGTACCACTACATGCAGAGGCTATATCCATCCGAGCCACAAAAAAAAGCTACTTGCTATTTGCATAGCAAGTCATTAAAAACCTGCTAATGAGCATCTTATGAAAGGAAAGGCAGGGTCCTCGATTTCAAATCTACAACACATTTATCACCCTTGCTGGTTAATTGACTTGGTGGTGAAATGCCCTATTCGGGGTTAGAGAGAGCCAAAATATCCGGTCACGCAAATCTTCTCTTGTCTTTCGTGCAAGGATGTCTCCTTATTCATCTGTCTCTCCCCTGGTACAGCTCGCTGTTCTACCGCCCGGTCTGAACGTGCTCTGCTGCAAGAGACGAGAAGAGGCTTCGTACACTTTACCCAAGCTCTTCCTCCAGGAGTACTGCATTCCATCTGATGCACCCTTTAGGGTATGCTTAAGAAGATAAGGTAGTGTGTGTGTGTGTCTGTGTGTGCGCATGTGTGTGTGTTTGTATGTTTGTGTGTTTGTTTGTATGTGTGTAGAATGCAGCTCTTCAAGCCAGTTTAGCCTCAAGCTGTTACAGCCTCCAGAGGAGAGCCTTCCCTTCGCCTACACTCTTTATCCAGCACAGTACCTTTGGGCCCATGAGAGTACTAACGGTATTCTTTAACTGGCTCCTTCAGCCCTGTGTTCACTTTTAGGGATTTAAGGTTTTGGGCCTGCGTGTTCTCACTGATCAAAGAGTTTGGGCCTGTGTGTTTGTGCCTTGCAGTGCAAACACTATTTATTGAAAAAATTATGCTTGTGTTCTGCTTGATTAGGGAATAGGACATGATACGATGCTACAACTATGAAAGTATACTAAGAACATAACCTTTATGATTTAAATAAATAAAATACATTTTAAAAAGTGTGGGTAATGGGAGTGCAGTGGTTATGTAGGAAAACCCCTCCAAGAACCTCACATGACCTACTTTCAAATTCAGCCCTAACCAACAGCAGTCTAACTCCTAGCCTGCGAAAACAGTGCCAAAATAACACACGTGTTGTATTTCCTGCCCCTATGAGTGTCATCTCTGTGGCAAACAACATGTTTCTAAACCTCAGCCACCCACCCCCTTCTTTCACTTTCAGGCCTCCTCAGTCCTACGCATGCTCTCTGTCACACATTGCTTTGTTCACGGATAGTGTCTGTGCTGGAGTCTATTGTCACTAACCTGCTTGGTAGAAAGCACTGGCTGGGGCTAACCATTACCAGCCGGGCCTTGGCCCAACACCGCCAGAATGCAGGGCACGTTCGAAGCATCTGAGCTGAATGCTGTGTGACATGTACATGAAAGCAACAGTGGATCTCATGTGGGACTCATGCTTCACTCACTAACTGCTTCTGTATCTAAGAACTTCGATCAAAAGCTGTTAAGATGAAAGAAGCCAACAGCTAGTGAGTCTCTAGATGGCAAAAGAGTGCTAAGAACAGTACAGAGCAGGGCCCATCGTGGCTACCCAGACACAAGTACTTCCTGTGATGATGTGCTGTCTGGTGGATGCAAGATTTGCATCTAATCATCTAATCATGGGATATCCATCCAGGAAATGTGGAGGGCAATGAAAAGTTTGCTTTTCACATTTATGGCTGAGAAAGACAAAGAAATGGCATAACCACACTAGGTTCCCGTTTAACCACATGGTCTTTGTAAAAAAATACCCATAAAACAGCAGCACTGTTACAGATCAGAAGCAAATGGCAGCGTCTACGAATACCATTACTAATAACCTCACAGTCCGCCAGCCAGGGAGGAAAAGAAGACTCAAAGGCAGAGCAAACCAGCTGAGTTGATACAGAGGAGAGGGGAGTGAGGCTTCCAGCACCAGGGTCCCTGTGTGCCTGGGCCTGGCTGACCCTCCTCCAGCTGTGGCTCCGCCCCCCACTCCGTCAGGGCTATGTCCTCCCCACATACACCCGCACACACATACACTTTAGCGCTCTTGTTCCACGCCGGGGGGTGGGGGGTGGGGGGGGGGCATTCAGGATGGGTCAAGAGGAAGAGTGAGGTGGTGGGTTGGGGGGGGAGGGTGGAGACAGGGGAATGAGGGGTGAAATAAAAATGAAATGACATAAAACAACAACTTTTGCCTTACCCCTCTCTCAGATTCCAAAGGCTCTGCTTTGACTCGGACAGCAGGCATTCCGTCGAGCATTAGCATCCTGTTT
This sequence comes from Electrophorus electricus, assembly GCF_041902795.1. Taxonomy (NCBI): domain Eukaryota; kingdom Metazoa; phylum Chordata; class Actinopteri; order Gymnotiformes; family Gymnotidae; genus Electrophorus; species Electrophorus electricus. The sequence goes on along the minus strand of NC_137505.1, from coordinate 18,052,993 downwards.
ATTGGTGGGGTCTGCGAGGACAGACTAAGAGAGAGCGAGACAGAGAGAGAGGTGAGAGGCGGGAATCGTGAGGGGTGAAGGATCGCGTGGGTCGTGTGTGACTAAGCACACATGCATGTGTGATTCTCCCATTTAGCACTGCTCTCACTGAACAATAATGCAGACTACAATGCAGCAGTCGGTGATGTCATGATGGTATGTAGCAAGTATACACTTGGGCTTTATGGCCCAGTGTAAACACTTCAGTGGTGGCATTTCCTACTGCAGGTCTGAGAAATAGAAGTCACAGATGGTGTTTGGTGCAATACAACATCACAGGCACATTCCCAAAACTGTCTGAACGATACCGACAAAGATTCAACAAGTGTCTCAGGTTTATTGGCATACACTGACTACAATATAATTATTATGTCCAAAAACAACTTGTAATTTCAATAAGTAAAAAAAAAAAAAAAAAGTATCACTGCAAAAAAATGAATAAAAGACGCCTAAAGCAATGCTCTCTAATTTCCATGAACTGTGACGTATGTTTAACCTAGAAGTGAATCAGTACTTGGCAGAGATTCAAGCACATTCACATTCCAACAGTCTGCCTTGCACAATGCACTCAAAACCATTTCCTGTGCTCCCAGATAAAACAAAAAAAAGCTCTACATCACCCAGGTGACCTGCTGCACAGCTATAGGGAGGAGACACATGAATACACACACACACACACACACACACACACACACACACACACACACACACACACACACACACTCAATCAAGACTTGCTTTTGTACCAGAGGGTGGAGGAAGCCCATGACATTTCTCTTCCTAGATACCCACACAAGACAAGGATTTCTTATAGAAACAGCTTCTCTAAAAAAACTGCCCTTCAGTGGCTTTACACTGGAACAAAGCTCACAGCCTGCTACTCTCCTGTCTGGACAGGTTCTCAGCATATGACAAGAAGCTCGCATGAAACACATAGCCAGGAGACAGCCCGTGACGAACAGCAGGACAGGTTTAATGAACTGCAAGAACCTGATTACAACCTAATATACTTCTCAGAGCGCAGTCGCAATGGGAAGATGAAATGCTTTAGCAGTCCCACTGAGGCCATCATTTCCTCCATTGCTACTGAATGGAGAGGCACAGAGAGCACAACTACATCAGGCGGAAACTGACGTTACAAATGTCTGCGGCTTTGGAAGTCAATTCAGCTTTCCATGGAGTTAATTGGACTTGAATTAACATTGTTAGAATTAATAAAGCCCCAGTGATATTCTCATATATTGTGTTCTTAATTTAAAAAAACTGAATGTTTTTATAGTTCTGTGATTATGGTTCTGCATATTGTGATTGTGATTTGCCTTGCGAAACACTAATGAATGTTTGTGACATGCGTGATAACCAGCCTGCATTCCTTTAAACAAAGTTTCCTTCTTCAAATGATGATTCATCAAAACACCCAGACAACTCTCGTCTGGACATCTGAGATTGGTCAGAACGTTTACACCACATATTGGGATTTGGGATTTGTTCAAGAGTTCATTGGCATATTGCAACCTTTTTTCTGATTTCAGTACTGACCAATACTACAATAAAGATTAACAAGCTATTTTTTGCACAGTCCCACGGTGGTCTATGTCTTGAAAATAATATTTTAGCATATTTTAGGTGACTCCACCAGTGCTTCATTTAACATCAAGAGGGCTAAACAGCAAATATCCTATGGTTGCCACAGCACATACAAAGACTATGAATTGCACTGGAGGAGGGCATCTGTACCTTTTAGAAACGGGACCCTGGCAGGGGGAGCCAATCACAACAATGCGAATGTGCCTCAGCGGGAGGTGTCCTGAGGTAACCCTCACTCTTATTATTTTAGCAGCAGCACATGATGGAATGCAAGCAAAGCAGATATGCTTTAAACATCTCTATTACACTTCACTCCTGGCAGGCATTGAGAGCATGCCAAACTCCTCGGCAGTACCGTTTCTGGTCGCAGAGCGACGTTGGCTAGCAAATGAACCCATACTGTACCAGACCTGCTCATCAGAGTGACAAATTCTTATTTGCCTCAATTCAGCTTGCCAAATCACTTTAGTGCCAGATCTGCTACAGCGATTATCACATCCTAAAATCGCAAACTTGTGAAAGTTTAGCATTGGCGATCAATGAACAGGCACTGTCAAAAGACTGCAGAATGTTGCCAGTTTTGCCCAAGGTAAGACATTACCTATGTGCTAATGACTTTGGTGTGTTTGTGGCAGTTGGGGCAGTTGACCACATGACGTTACTGTATGCGACCAAAATCAAACCTAATTAAAACAGTGGAAGTTCTACCCAGTCTTGAACTAGCAGGAACCATGCAAAAGCCCTGCAAAGTTCATTAAAGCGTCTTGTGGAGGGGAAATCTGATTAACTCTGAAATCCATTCCTAGTCTCTTGATACCCAGAGTGTGCTCACCGGGTAATCTGGTGCTATTGAATGCGTATTGGGATCAGGATGTTCAATTGCTTCAGGTAGTGGTGGGCCGTGATAGCGTTGCCACGGCAACCCAAGATCGAGCTCAGAGGATCCCTGTCCCTTTGGATTGACACATGGCCTTCACTCATGACCGGGGACCCCACTAGCTGCCAGGCCACCATTTCACAGGGCGAAATCAAACATGGCATTTCTCATCCATTCGCAGGCAGCTTGCCTGCCTGCTATATAGTGGTAGTGTAAGTAGGGACATCAGACAGATGAGGTTAGCTCTGGACTAACTGACCTCATACTCGTCCCACAAGACATTTCCAATGGGAAATCAATAGAGAGAAAAAGCTTTCTGTCGGTCCGCGATCAGCTGAGATTAAACACATTATTAACATAAGTGAGTGGAGCACAGCAGTGTTAATAGTTTGCTGCTATTTGTCTGTTACAACTCCCGCTGATTAATGTTTCACCAGGAGACACCGACGGAGAAAATCGTCATTTCACGGGTCATCGTAAGGGGCCGATG
>NC_137505.1:17962500-18045000 GCF_041902795.1 Electrophorus electricus | reverse complement strand
ACCTAACGCTCTGCACATCTCACCTGCTCTTGCCAAAAGGAGAGCCAGGGATCTTCTGGTGTAGGCCTACTTTGCACTATAGTGACAAGCTTCATTCAAACATGGTACCTGACTTACTGGGGTTGATGGGGTTTTTGTTTTTTGGGGGGGTTTTTTTGGAAAAGGGGTTGACAGGTTGCTGTGATTAACGAAGCAGGTTCTTAATGTCACATTCATTCACATGTCATTAATCCCTCTTTAATGAACCCGGTCCAGTGTAATTAGTCATGTCACCGACATGAGCCCACAGATATGACAGGCCACACTGTCAGGAATGTCACAGAGCTGTGACTGTAAAAAATTCCTCACTCGTTATATTCAGGATGTTACTCACCATCATAAGCATCCCATTTTACCAAAGCATAAAATGGTCGTTTTCTCACTACTGGGGTGGACTAAAGACACTGAGATGACACTGAACACAATCTTCTCAATTAGTAACGCACATCCTGTCAGTTATCCAAGCTCAATGGTCCATTCTGTGATTGACAGCTGAGAAGAAAGTCCCGGTTCTTAAAACTTCGCCAGCTCTAGGGGCACTGTTTGGATATCACAGCTGTCCCAGGCTTTCAACTAAATCCATTTAAAGGTGGCCAAAGCTAACCTTTTAGGAGCCATCTGTGTGCCAGGACCAGCTGTAAACTGCAGGGGACTTTTTTTTTGCAGGAAAGGTAGTGCTTCCATCCAAGGAAAACATAGCCCCGAGCACAGACGTAGCAAACAAAAATAATGTTACACGCTCAAGCTGTGTAATCTCAGATGCTTTGGGGAAATTACTTATGAAATGGCACAGAAATAGTTATAAATGTGTTTAAGTATCTGAAGAAAATATGTCTTAACTGGGCTTACATGTACCATAGTCTATTTAGTATGAGTTTGTTTCTGATTTGTAAACACAAACACAAAATATAGTTCTAAATGGACATAGTCTAAAAAGCATCAGGTGGAGTTGTAAAGAGCTTTGACTGAAACACATTGTTTAAATGGTATGCACAATTATTTCTGTTTATCTCACATCTTGATAGAAAATGTTTATCTCATTTTGATAGAACCCATAATACAACTTTGTATAATAACCCATAGTACAACATGTCACCTTAACTGAGGTTATCTTGTTTGGCGTAAGCTTCAGTGCATGGAAAAGAGACAACTGTAATCACCATCCACTGCAACCTCCATGGCTATTCTCTTATAGCGCAGGGTCATAGTTGCCAAGTCATATTTATCACTGCGAAAATGAATGCAGTGATTTTCTGCGGGTCAGTATTGGCTTGTGTGTAGGGTGGTGGAGAGTACAGTAGAATGTGTACAGAAGCAGGGACGGGTGCTCAAGTAGAGGAGTGCATTATCATCACTGTTATATCCCTCTGGGGGACAGTTGCATCCTGCAGTCTTAATGGGGAGATTCTTAGACAACCTGCTGTAGCCTCCCCATGGTTTCCAGTGACCACAGTCAGGGGCCCCTGTCCCAGCAAACACACACACACAAGCGCACACACACACACAAGCACACACACACACACACACACATACACGTGCATACACACTTATGAACACGTGCACAAGTCTGCACACACACACACACATATATATTATATAAGTGGAAATACACAGATGTGCACGTGCACATGCACGAACCACAAACACATGCACATTGCTGTATCCACTGTCAAAACTACGTTAGCATGTACAGTGCTCATACGTCCACATCTTCAGGACCGAGACAGCCAAATGAAAAAAATGAAATTGAAAACGCATTAAACACTAACTCTACAGAGCACCAGTGCCAGCTCTCCTCAGGAACAAAGATGAACACAAGTTTATATTTATTGCATTTTTTCCAACACACATTGGTCTTCATATCCAGTACACATGTCTTGCAAACCCACCCACACAAACCGATTGAGCAATGGACAGACTGATTGAGCAATGCAGCAGTATACAACCGTTTCTGATGAACATAAACATTACTTCAACTTCCACACATAACCTCAGACATTTATACAAACATGCTTTAACCATGCAACCACGCAGTAACCATGCTTATGGTAAATCAGGATTAAATTGTACATTTATCTACTCTCGCATGTCATTTGACCACATTACAGCAGAAAAAGCTTTCCTCAAAAATGTTTAGACCACTGAAATATTAAGTACAACAGGAAGTCCTTGGGAGAGTATTTTTAAATACTGAAATTTGAACCACTCCAACACTCAAATCCCACTTAATAGAATAGGCAGCTGTGTTTATGCTCATGCTTTACAGGTACTGGCTTCTGCTTTTAATACTATAACGCAGTCTCTCCTATTTTCACCTACTATTGTGTTCCAGTAAGAGTCCGAGCCAGACATTTAAAACTGTGAGAAATGATGGCGTTTGAGGAGGACCCAGGCTGAGGGCCCCCTCAGTGCACATCCATACCACAGTCCAGCTTGACCTCCAAATCGATTCCACATGTTCGCTTAATTTCCCACAAATGCTTGACCTACAGCTGCTAACAGAGTTCACGCTGAGAATACGGGTCTGGCGAAGCCCCCAATGTCCTCGCCTCAACTGGACAAACCGAGATTTCCGTCGGAAGCAAATACGACATGTTGATATCATCAGTTGGTCACAAATTCACCGAATAATCAACAGTTTATTTCTAACTTCCTGAAAGTCCTCTCAGGTTAAGTGAGAGCTAGCTGAGGTGCGCTGGCTGCGTTGTCATGACGACAAGCAGAGAATGGCAGACAGATTGTGTACAGCGCAGCCTGCTTGTCTGTGATTCCTCCACTGTCAGAAAGATTCACGCTGTGTTTCATCTCCGGGCAAGTCATCAGCATCAATTTCAAACTACTGACTATGTTCATCAGACTCCAGCTGATCCATATTCCATTTGGATTTCCACCACACAGACCTAAATGGGTGGAGATCGGGCATCAGCTATTAAACGATCTATAACGGATTATTAGTTTTAAATCAATGATTCAGAAATGATTTGTACGGCCCTCCCACTTAGAGGAGCATAGCTGAGTATGTCAAAGTTTAGCTAGTGCCTCCTCCCTCCCCGTCTGCACCTCACGCAGTGCTTCAGTAAACAAGCTTGCACTGGACACACAGGTCAAGGGTTGAATAGACCAGAGGACACGCACAAGAACATTTTGTCAACTTAGCGAAATGTCGAAATGAGGAGTGACTGAGAGAGAGGGCCCAAGGCCGCTCCACCCAGGTCCACCGCCTTTGCCTGCGCTCTGCCGCGCTGGCGGATCTCTGCATCAGCACCAACCCGCTGAGCCGTATCCATCCTCTTGTCGCTTTAGCTTGTGGCTCGGGGACTGCTTGCTAAGCTCACCAATGACGAATTAGTTGAGAGCACACTCGGTTTAATTTGAGTATATTTAATTACAATGTAGTTAAGTAGCCTTTGACCATTTTACTTGGTAATTTTTCATTCAATTCAATTCAACTTTCTCATTATACAGGACAGTACAGTATAACAAAACACTTACTTCTTTGATGCGTTAATAAAAAACTTCAAATCAAAGAATCAGATTGTGTGATCTGCAATATCCTGACAATACATCTTAGCCATCTTAATATAGGCATAACATAAATGCGTGGTCCAATATATTACTCAGTAATTTTATAATAAACATCGACAGCATAAGTCTTGATCTGTGTTATTATTATTTTGTAACCTAAGCTTTCTTATTACAGTTTTGTCCCCAGAGAGTAAAAAACTGACATCATTTTCTCAGTTGCTGTTTTCATGCCAAGCATGTCATAGTGAGTTGAGTGCGTCACGTTAGTGAGTAAGACATAACCAGCTTCTCATATGCTGTAACTTTGACCAGATAATTACCATGAAATTAATTCTGGTGTGACAGGATGGATTGTGACCTGATGCAATAGGAATATAGCTTTCCTATGACACAGGTTTCCTCCTGACACACCCCACCAGTCGCTCGGTTAACCAAGTCAATCGAAAATACACTTCTAAAGGACACTGGTTTAAACAGCTGATTTAAATGACACTGGTTTAAACAGCTGGTCTAAAGGACACTGGTTTAAACAGCTGATTTAAAGGACACTGGTTTAAACAGCTGATTTAAATGACACTGGTTTAAACAGCTGATTTAAAGGACACTGGTTTAAACAGCTGATTTAAAGGACACTGGTTTAAACAGCTGATTTAAATGACACTGGTTTAAACAGCTGATTTAAAGGACACTGGTTTAAACAGCTGATTTAAAGGACACTGGTTTAAACAGCTGGTTTAAAGGACACTGGTTTAAACAGCTGGTCTAAAGGACACTGGTTTAAACAGCTGATTTAAAGGACACTGTTTTAAACAGCTGGTCTAAAGGACACTGGTTTAAACAGCTGGTTTAAAGGACACTGGTTTAAACAGCTGGTTTAAAGGACACTGGTTTAAACAGCTGATTTAAAGGACACTGGTTTAAACAGCTGATTTAAAGGACACTGGTTTAAACAGCTGGTTTAAAGGACACTGGTTTAAACAGCTGGTTTAAAGGACACTGGTTTAAACAGCTGGTTTAAAGGACACTGGTTTAAACAGCTGATTTAAAGGACACTGGTTTAAACAGCTGATTTAAAGGACACTGGTTTAAACAGTTGATTTAAAGGACACTGGTTTAAACAGCTGATTTAAAGGACACTGGTTTAAACAGCTGGTCTAAAGGACACTGGTTTAAACAGCTGATTTAAAGGACACTGGTTTAAACAGCTGGTTTAAAGGACACTGGTTTAAACAGCTGATTTAAAGGACACTGGTTTAAACAGTTGATTTAAAGGACACTGGTTTAAACAGCTGATTTAAAGGACACTGGTTTAAACAGCTGGTCTAAAGGACACTGGTTTAAACAGCTGGTTTAAAGGACACTGGTTTAAACAGCTAATTTAAAGGACACTGGTTTAAACAGCTGATTTAAAGGACACTGGTTTAAACAGCTGGTTTAAAGGACACTGGTTTAAACAGCTGGTTTAAAGGACACTGGTTTAAACAGCTGGTTTAAAGGACACTGGTTTAAACAGCTGATTTAAAGGACACTGGTTTAAACAGTTGATTTAAAGGACACTGGTTTAAACAGCTGATTTAAAGGACACTGGTTTAAACAGCTGGTCTAAAGGACACTGGTTTAAACAGCTGATTTAAAGGACACTGGTTTAAACAGCTGGTTTAAAGGACACTGGTTTAAACAGCTGATTTAAAGGACACTGGTTTAAACAGTTGATTTAAAGGACACTGGTTTAAACAGCTGATTTAAAGGACACTGGTTTAAACAGCTGGTCTAAAGGACACTGGTTTAAACAGCTGGTTTAAAGGACACTGGTTTAAACAGCTAATTTAAAGGACACTGGTTTAAACAGCTGATTTAAAGGACACTGGTTTAAACAGCTGATTTAAAGGACACTGGTTTAAACAGCTGGTTTAAAGGACACTGGTTTAAACAGCAAGTTGACCCTGCTGTCGTCCAGTAGCCGTGACCTCTCTTTCAGCACCGTGAGCCTTCTCCAGGTATATGCTGCTGTGTCTTTTTTGTATTTGTCATCAAGGGTCAATGCCAAGCACATAAATAGCCAGACCTGATGGGTCAGGGTAGGTATGGGCCTTCACCTTATGCCCAGGTTACCCCCTAACTGGACTTAGCCCAGGCCCGGAGCCCACCTTCCTGGGTGGGCACAGGGACACATTTCAGGTACTCTGCCAGCTAATGCCTGAAGCAAGTTGTCCTGCCCCAGACAGCGTCCATCAATAATTCAAACACCCCCCCCCCCCCGACACACACACACACACACGCCCCTACACCCCCGACCCCCCGGTGCACCTGTGCTAACCTTGAACACGTGCCTGTGTAGTCCTCCATCCGAACCCATGCCGGACCTTTAACGGAAAGTGACGACGATAAGATAAGCAGACCTTCCTTTGATGACTGGGTGCTCACAGAGCCCCATACCTGGCTGATTGCTATCTGTGACTGAAGGACAGAAACCTCCTGATAAAGGCCACAGAGGCAACCAAATTAAATGCAGGAGCTTTGTTCTTCATCAAATCAATCAGAACAAATGAAATCGAATTAAACAGAAGGTTGACTGGTACGAATCAGAGGTGATTCATTAAAAATATTTGTCTCTGGTCTTTTAAAGGTAAATGCTACCAAAATAGATCATATTTTAGTGTAAAACGTAAATGAATTCATTTTTTATATTAACCACTACAGTATACAATTACCATTTCAACATTTTTTATCTTTAAGACATATAAGACATATTTCTTGGCACTGCAGCTTATACAGTTCATGTTTGGCGGAACAATACACAGTCCAGTGTGCTGGAGAAGGGTGTTCTTAAATATAGAGAGAGGGAAAGTTAAATAGGAGCTAATCCTTGGCTGAATAGCCCCGATCAGCAGGGGGGCAGCTGCAATCCTGCTTCCCTCTGCTTCAGGCAAGCGTTAACACAGGGTAAAGTCTCACAGGTCAGGATGCACAAACACCCACACACCAACACACACACACACACACACACACACACACACACACGCCCTGTTATTCTATACCACACCGCCACTCCGCTTCCTGCGTACAAATACCTTTGCTGTCAGCTCCAGGTCTGCTGTAATTGAAAAGAACAGCCAGGGGCCAGCCCACAGCCACACTGCTTCAGCGCAGCACCAGGCTACTGACAGCCACCCATCAATACCAATGACTGCTTGCCTACCAGTGCCAGAGGAGCAGATGACATCCAATACGCCACCCTTGCAACACCCACCGCGTCAGCCTCCACCCCACACACACCTCCCACCCCCTGGTGCCCTTCCGTCCACTACCCAAGCCTTTCAGCCTTTAACTCATTGGTCACCACGGTTACTGAGCTAACAAGCTGGTGAGCGAGCCTGTCATAGCGGTATTTGTGCCCTCTCGCCACCCTGACACGCGCGCGCACACGCGTGCGAACGCACGGCCGTGACAACGATCAAACTTTTTGGAGAGAGTGTGAAGGGAGAAGTGGCAACTCACAAGTATCGTCCTCCTTCCTCATGCGCGCACACACACACGCACACGCACTCACGCACACACACGCACACGCGCACACACACATATACACACACACACACTGACAGTGTGTCAATATTTAACCCAGAAAAAACTCTGTCTGTCTCAACAGTCAGGAGCAGCAAGTTCTCTTAAACACTACATCAGTGAGACACCAGAAAAGCCCAAACATTTACTGACAATGTGAGTAATGCAAGAACAAATAAAACTCTGGCAGAACTGCTGAGATGCTGCAAAATATTCCATCAGCAAAATATGCAGAAACACTAGACAACTACACTAGAAATTAGAGAACACTCTTTATAATATATCTCTAGTTCCATCGGGACAGTGTTGGTCATGTAGTAGTGTAGAAGACCATTATCCTTAGAGAATAAGCGGTAATCTGACTTGTCATTTGACATGACACTACTGTGACTGTACAAGAAGATGCACAGAGCAAAGACACAGAGAAACCAACAACACAGCCCGCGGGAAATAAAAGAACAGCACAGGAAAACATAAGAAACAGAGGAGGGAAAAATAAATACAGACCTGATCAGGAGCTGCAGAGCGGCAGAAACTGTTTTCCTTATACAGTCCGCTCTCTCTCTCTCTCTCTCTCTCTCTCTCTCTCTCTCTCTCGCTCTCTCGCTCTCTCTCGCTCTCGCTCTCTCTCTCGCTCTCGCTCTCTCTCGCTCTCTCTCTCTCTCTCTCTCTCTCTCTCTCTCTCTCTGAGACTCCCTCCCCTCTCTGCTCCTCTCAGCTGCTCTGGGTAGTTCTCAGGAAATGAATGGGGGCTCACAGAGAACTGTTGTACTTGCAAATGACTTACCACGGTCACATGATCCGCTAAATGTAGGGTGGGCCAGTGGGTGGAGGCTTCGTAAGCAAGAGAAGACAATATACTCTAAGCTTTAACAGCATGCATCGAGTTACACAGGGCCCCTCGCGGGAGGTTTCCGACATGTCTGCTGTACTCCCGCCTGTCTCTGCAAGCCACAGCGTGGGGGCATGGTTGAGTACCTCCTCACTTAAAGGGGAGGAGAGAGAGAGAGAGAGAGAGAGAGAGAGAGAGAGAGAGAGAGAGAGAGAGAGAGAGAGAGAGAGAGAGAGCCAGCCAGAGAGAAAGAGAGAGCAAGAGAGAAAGACTGACAGTGGAAGAAGGCTTAACCTGCAAGTGTGTGAAATGTTAAACAATTTAACAAAAAAGCGAAGTTTGACCGAGTTGCGTTCGCATGCATATGCAGTGAAGATCATTTAAAATTTCTATACTGGTTTGTGGTCTCGCTCCATCACACTAGCCATGTCTATTATATCACTGTCATTTACATTTTTTAAAATTTATCTAACAAGGATGAAAATAAGGAAAACAATGAATATATTAACTGGTAACATACAGAATATATTACCATATGTTACTGAAATAGTAATTCTCAAAGGCTTGTTCAGGAAATACTTTTAAATGAGCTCTGCATCCATCAGTCACCTGATTCATCTCTCACGTGTGTGGACACCTCAAAATCAATGTCACATGTAATATTTTTATGCAGTTCTTGTCAAATATGGAAATGCCGTGCAGTACAGATGAAGGTCTTCCGAGGGGCTGGGAAGGCAGCGGCATTATTCACTATTTACATTTGCTCCTCTGGGAACCCTAATTAATGTATAGGATGCTAAGCTAATTTGCATCACTGATAAATCACAGTGCCCATTTCTCCCTCCCTCGCCCCCCCCTCTCTCTTTCTCTCTCTCTCTCTCTCTCTCTCTCTCTCTCTCTCTGGCACACATATGCACACATATGCAAACACACATTGCCATGTACAGACTCACCACAGGGCCTTACAAGGCAGATGTGCAGAATCCTCTGTTGACGTCAGCCACGCTCTCCTTCACCTGATCCCCTTTTAATATTCATAGCAGTGTTCAGTCAGACCCCGCCCCTTTCACAGTCCACCAGCTTCACACGAACAAATCATCATCTCTCCCTCCATGTTGCATAATCTACTAATATTTACTTCAACAAGCATAAAACATTAAAATGAAAACTTCTTTTGTACAGGGCCTAACGTTCAGGGCATTTTCTTGCAAACTGACCAGTTTATTTATAATAAGAAATTGATCAAAAATCAGGATTTATATAAACATTAAATTTGTACTGGTTTTGTATTATGTTAAATTTTATTTTATTGAATTTACTGTCCCAATTTTGTCATGGTCAGTTCCCCAAATGCACTTTAATGTGTATGAAATTCATAAAATAATTTTTTTTAAATGGTTAAAATCCTTACAAATTGGGTAAATTACCCAAAATCAAACAAAAAGCTGATATCCTCATGTCTGACAAAATGGCTTTTCAAGTTCACTCTGAGGGTCCTTTTCGCGCTGATTGTTCCTGACGCTTCTCTCGGAGACGCTGTATCACCCAGCTGCAGCCGCGAGCAAGAGCGGCAATTTCCCCTGGAATAATGACATCTCAAGGAGGCCGCTCTTCCAGCCGGCCCCGGGCGACCACACAAAGGGTCCTGGCATGTCTTGTAAAGGGCTGAACTGGAATCGGGCGCTCCGGATGAGAGGAATGGGACCGTGCGTGGAACACTGCCAGAGAGCCTGGCCTCTTCCTGCCTCCCCAGCAGAGAGTGAGAGAGTGAGACAGAGAGGGGGGAGGAAGAGAGACCTGATCTAACAGCCCACCTCTGATTACTGCTAGGGCTAAGTGGCAAAGCAGACCCAAAGCGATTATGTGGGCTCCAGTGTCCACAAACACACGGTTGACCACACAAAATAGGAACAGTTGGTTTGAGGTGATAAGATTATACAAGCTTATATAGGCCAACATTGTCCAAAGAATCAGTCAGTTGTAGGGTTTATGATAAGCTATGAATAATAAATGGTTGTCGTCTATTAACCTTTATGTAAAATGAGTTTATAGAAATTATATCATGATCAATTAAGAAATCGCATCATAATCAATTAAGCCTCAAAAATTCTTAATCTAAAAAACTAATATATTGAAAATATTTCGTAATATAGCAATTATTGATCTGATACTGTCAGTTGTCATTATTGATGTGATACAGTTTGCTTTGTTTTATTATGAAAAGCATATTAATGGGTGCTGCGACTGCAATAAACCAAAGCAAAGCCGAAATATAATGTGAACTTCATCCGCCCAAAGGATTACAGATTTTTATTTATTTATTGGGGGGGGGGGGGGGTAATCCTGTTTAAAGGCATTTTAAAAAGTCCAAGGCATCGTGTGAGAAGAGACCGCCGCCAATAAACAAATGAACAGTAGTACAGTAGAAAACCGAGGCATTAGCCGCTGGCCCCGGTCACAGTGCCGTAATAGCGTCTCCTGTTGCGACGTTTCCCGCTGTCTTCCACCGCTCGGCTCTCGGTACTCCACAAAGGCATTTCACGGAGATCAATAAATCCCCACTGTTCTCCAGGCTAAATCGCTCGGAAATGTGACATCGCTAAAAATTACAGACATCCTCATCCGTTTTGAATGAAAACCATTTAACACTACTATAGAATTACGACTAGGCTATAGTACGAACTCGCACCTTTAATGTTGGAAGACAGTTTTAACAGACCTAGGGATAATGAACATTATGACCCACTACTGGATACAGTAGAGAGAAAGTATTGTAGGTTAAAATATGACCTCAGTAACTGGTTGTAAAAATAGCCAAATAACTTTTTTAAAGAAGGACAAAATCTTGACAAAATCTTAATTCGAGTGGGAAAAAATATCAAACGAAGTAACCCTTCGGCTGTAAACGATTTAACATATTCGAACTGATTTAATTAAATCAATATATTAGATTTGTTTTACGTCCATGGGTGAAATGATGAAAGATGGACGCTGGTTGACGGATGGCGCAGAATGTTTTTTGAATGTCGCCAACACTTCATTTGTACGATGTCCGCCCAGGCCCTGCGTGGGGACAGTCTGCAGCCTGTGTTCAACAGATACTTCCTATCCCTTAAGCAGCCCTCTAAAGCAGACCAAATATTGGTCCGGTTCCACAGAGAGCCATGACTGACGCTATTTCTATGATACAGTGTTCACAATTGCACGTATTAAATTTCGCCAAGAGTGACTCGCTTGAACGCAGAAGAAATCTTTGGCTTTAAACAATGACTTGAAGAATGGAAGGGTGTGTATGTTTGTATCAGAGTATCTAACAGGTAGTAAAAGGCATGTACAATTAATATGGAAACCATAAACAGTTTAGCCAGTGGTGCTTTTGCTACCCTATCAAAACTTTCAGTTACTCCTCAAGAGGAGCATCAGTTAAACAAATTATATTTCACTATCACAGAAAAGGAGAGGCATAGAGTTCACATACACGACCTAACTGCCCTGTGTTATTCATATTTTCACTACTGATCAATTCTACACAAACATGCAACATTCTGTGTATAAAAGCCACTCTCAATCCGCTGCCGGCACGTCCATTATTCCACAATCAGGAGCGTGAACAGACACATGACATGTGCTTGCTTGGGGGAGGCATGTCTCCCCAGGAGGCAGTATGCATGTGTGTGTGTGTGTGTGTGTGTGTGTGTGTGTGTGTGTGTGTGTGTGTGTGTGTGTGTGTGTGTGTGTGTGTGTGTGTGTGTGTCCACCTGCCGCACAGGGAGGGCTCTGTCTGCTAAGGCTTCAGGCAGTGCTTCTCTATGCTAGGGCCAAGGTCAGCGAGTTACCGCGGGGAAGAGGCGAGTGCAGGAACGGGGTCGCCGCCTCGTCTCAACCACCACCACCACCACCATCACCACCACCTCCTCCTCCTCCTCTACGCCCAATAGCGACTACATCTGCAGCTGCGGGGTCTCCAACACTCACTGCGGAGAAGCGGCTCATACACACATACAAACAGCACGGAACTCGCTCGCCGACGCGCACAAAAACACAGATGGAGGGGGGGAAATTGAGCTGAAAGGCGAGAGGACGTGTGCGCGCACAAAGCCGTAATGCTCGGAGATGGTGTTCTCGTGCTCGCGTGTTTGACGCCGGAGTTCGCGAAGCACCGGATGATTTCTGGGCATAAAGGGATTTTAATAGGTGAGGATTAGCAGGCGGCGTGACCGTCATATGACGCGTCCTCCGCTTTGTAAAAGGATGGCCGTGAAAGTAACAGAGCGAACGGTGTGTTCGAGAGCCGGTGTCCTTGTGTTACGTGCGCTCGGTGTAGAGCCTTTGCTTGTATCATCTTCCCTCAGAGGGCCACTGGTGCTGACATTTAACCCAACCCGTACGCCAGTCATCTGAGAGCAGTTGGGCCAACGTGAATGAAGCTAATTCAATTTTTTTGATCGCAAGTCGCACATACCAAGGTCCGCCGCTACCCAAATGATGATAATGGAATAGGAATGAACCTGCGAGTTCAAGCTGAGCGCTGCTGAGAAGACACACTCAAATACCGCTGGGACCGTTCATTCTTGTCACCTTGTACATTTCACATTATTTTTGCTTCAACACAATCAGTGACATTGTTTTCCTTCTTAATAATTCATCGGATTTCAATGAAAAGTTCAACTTATTCTGCTTCTTTAAATAACACAGTAAAGAACATGCGGCTTGTTTTTGTGTTCATCTTGACGCATGGTTCTCCGCGGAATCTCCGCGCAGGCAGTGGGGCAGTGCAGCCGCTCTCCCGCATTCACCTCGTTTCGGATCTGAAGTCTTCTGCCCCGGCATTAGCAAGCAGTCCCCTATTGACCTGTCGCCCAAGCTTACAAACATACGAGAGAGCGGGGCTTCGGTGGGGCGATACGGAGCCGGCACGTCGCCCGGCCGCAGGACACAACATTGCGTTTGTGCCGTGCTTTTAGTTGCTCTTTTCACAGCCGGCAGCCTTGGTTCGGTGGAAGAGAGATCTCCCCTTGTTTCTACCCCTCCCACCCAGGCTGGAGGTTGGGAACAGCCAGTGCTGCTCATTGTGGGGGCTTTTGGTACACCGAGGAGGCTGCCAGCAGGTAGTCATGGCAACAACATTGCTTTCACTTGCTACTTTTTTTTCTGCTTTAAAAGGGACTGTGGAGAATTGGAGGGGCCCTCATCACAGGCAAAATTAAAGGGGTCACAGTCATTTGCTGGCACCAGTTGAAATGATCATGGAGACGGATGTGTTGCAAAGCAACGGCAAGATTGAAGATGTAGAAATGACCATATTGAACAGTGGCAGATTGCAACAGAACCAAGATTATTTTCTTCGAAACGTACAGTTAAATGAAACATTGAAAAGCGTTTTGCCACTGTTGAAATCAAAAACACAAACTGAAAGTGCGTTGTGAAGAACCGCTTATCATACATTTCAATTCAACAAGCCAGAATGGTAATTATCAATACTTGATGTAACACACCTGAATGACATCTAATAATAAAGCTGGAATCTATAAATAAGACTGTTATTTGCAAAATGGTTTTCATGATTATTTTAACCTATAGGACATGAACTACTGAATATTCAATAGCACTATTAGGTGCATACAGAGCACCACCCACATTCCGATTTCCATCAAGAGTTTTGGGATTTCTAGAATACAATATGTGCCAAAAACAGTAATCCACCTCTCGTACATTTACATAACTGGCAGCCTCAAGAGTTCCATAAGCCACAAGAACCTAGATACAGAATCCATCTATTTCCTGTATTTTCATCAGCCTCATGTGTCTTTAAGCCAGTGCTGGTGAAAGGAAGCTGATAGCTTCCTAAGACAATGGAATATGATGCTTGTGAGAGGAATGTTTGCATTGCATGAGAGTGAACTGCACAAGACATTTAAGCCTCTTCATTTCTGGAAAGTGTACTAATGTAAGTGTGCTTTAATTACAAGTAGAATTTGAATTTCTTCCAAAGTAAATCATCTTAGCCCTCAGAAGTGCCCCATTTGAGCAGTGGGGGGGACCTGTTTAGTTAAATATTAGAAATGTTAAATGACATTACAGCAGTGCCAATCAAAGTCTGTTTTAGTATTTTAGTTAAACATATGTTTCATCTCAGGACTTTCCAAAGAAGGTCAAAAGTGAAAAGAAAATGGATTTTCTGATTGCCCTGGTCCATGAACTTTGCTCTGCAAAAATCCTATTTCAGTGAGAAGGTCGCAGAGACAAATTGCCTGTTACTATTCTTGAATAAATAATGAGTTGATGTTTGGTGTGGGTGATGAGTGATTAGCTCTACCGAAGATCATTCTGACACATTAATGAGCTCATTACACAAGACCAGACATATAAAAATCAAACACGAACGAAATAACAATTTCACAGAGTAGGGTGTATTGAGACTATACTTCCCCCAACCAAGTCTTAGGTAATAGCTGACAAAAGTATAAAACACCTGAAAGTTATTGAAGCCCTGCCGTTGATTGACCAGTGTTGTGCACTGATGTGGTTTTTCACGGTCCTTGTCCAGCATACTCCATAGGAATGTGAAACTGAAATATTCAAACAACACATACACACTTTCCAAAAGCAGTTTAGCAATCCCATAAATAGAGCACAATTTGTGGCAAGATCTTAGATGCTACTTTTAGTCTTTGGATTAAAGTCAAGATTTTTATTAGTCTTTGGATTAAAGACAAGGATTTTAACAAAATATTTGTATTTTTTTTCTGAGTGAAATTTATCTTTAACTTAAAGTTCAAAGGAAACTGTCAGGAAAAAATTCCCTGTTTTATCTCTACAGTCAAACAAATGACATTAGTTATAATCCCCGCACAGTCAGAGTCTCTGTTCAGGAGCTCACCCTACTGTTCATCAGCTACTCCAAATCACTGCTGGAATCTTACAAAATAAGAAAACCACATGTTTTGACTTATATGTGTAACTAAATCAATAAGTGCCCAAAAGGCACCAGCAGACACAGTGTGAACGCACGACCTTTACATTGTAGAGGTTATTAGGAACCTATTAATGATGTGTTTCAAAAGCTTCCCAAAAGCACCATAACTTGTAGATCATCAAACCTCCAAGAGAGATTGGTCAGAGGTATTCGCTCTACCATTTCAGAGTGAACTTATCATGACAACAATAGCAACCCTTCCATTTGCCTATGTTGGCCTGCTTTTAACTCAAGATTGATGCTGGTTTGAAATTTCAGCACTAGTTTATTCTTGTTTATTCTATGTTCAGGGCAGACTGTGGCACACTGTTGAATGTGCTCATGATATCACCAAAAATGTATATCTACAAGTGAGAAAGATGTCATTGGATTACATACGAATGAAGTCATAAGAAAGTACAAATACTGGACGCCAAACAAGTGCTGCTCTTACCTGTTCAAATCTATTTGTGAAAGTTGAATTAAGCTATGTCTGAGGAATTTGATGTTGTCTGATTTTGTTAGAATATAAGGCAACAGCTGTTTTTATACTGAATATACCTGTAGGCATTTTTGCATTTTAATCTAGCCAACCATCATGAAGGGGCCATGGGTGTGGCCAAAGGTGTCATGTCGGAAAACCATGCCAAATGAGAAAGTAAATGCTGCTTTGTAAAGTGTTTCTGCACAATTCTTCTCTTTATCATGCCCAAGATAATGGTAAACTGGTAAAGTGATGAATGGTAAACGAATCATATATTACTTTGAAAGTGCAATAGAGACTCCAAGTACACTAACAAAGAATAGAAACCTGAATTTTTTGTATGCTCATACTGTGTGAAATACCTTATACACCCATATTTTATATAATTACATAAGGTATTTCACACATATTACAATTGTTTATATCAAGCACTGTAATCAAACTTTTTATGTATATGGTCTGTAAATCATAGGTGCCAGATCCATATATCTAAATGAGCAGTGCAACTGAGCTTCTGGCATAGCTGAGCTCTGTTCTCCCGAGGTACACTGGAGTGATATGCCTGTATATGGTTTGTAAACACACACAAACTTAAATGATAATACACAGATTTGTCATTTGTTTGAAAAATCCAGTTAAATTTATTAGTTGTATGTCAGTTAGTTGGCTACAGGTTAGCGGATAGCTGTTGACTGTAGGTTGCAAATCCAGCTCAGAGTTAGCTATCTTAACCATTAATGAAGTTTGCTCCTTCACCTCCATCAGAATGGAGACTGAGCTTGTTGTTCTGCAGTCTACTATAACGTTTTAGTAGGTTTTGGTTAGAACTTGTTGAAAATGAGACTGCTGAGGTGTTGGTACACTAAACATTATGAAACTGGTGGAAAATTGCACCAGTTAGTACTAGCACCAGTTAATTCTACAAAGTATTTACATATTATGTTGATTATCGTTGCCAGAGTATTCTTGATGACAAGTCTTACACAGCACCAGGTTTAAAAGCATTCTTAAACCTGTATAGTTCGTTATGGCACTGAGATTAAAGGATGATATGCTGTTAAAGACTCCAAGCCTGGAATCTCAGGGACAATCCAAGGAACCCACGAGGGTCTTGCACTCTTTACACCATCTGTATATCACCTGAGTACATCTTAGAATGGCTCGTAAATTTCTTCACAAAATGATTATATTCTTATGAGTCACCAGAATCTGTATTTACAATTCAGCATAATTTAGCAAAAAAATAGTTGAAAAAGTGACTTTATCCTGAGCGTCGGGTGTGACTGTGGTATGTTCAGGTGCATCTCTGCCTCTGTGTGGTGAGCTTGCAGGAAGCACAACCCAGTCTTGCGCTTGACTTCCCCCACGGGTGCAGCAGATGGCTCTCACCATCAAATGTGACGGAGGAATTCGTCTGGCAGGTCTTCCTGACCAGGGCCGCCCCTCCTCTACAACACTGCCCTATTTGTATTCTCTCCACAGATGAGGCACCCAGCTTTCTCCACTCTGGGCATCTGGGGACTGACTGTGGGCGCCTGAGCCAGTCCTGCCTGGCACTTGGAGCAAGCTGTCCTCTGCAGCTCCACACACACACACATACACACACACATACACACACACATACACACACACATACACACACACATACACACACACACACACACACACACACACACAGTTTGTGTCAGCCATCTGAGGTGAGAAGAACATAGGTAGGGCAGCACTGTAAGATAAATGTGCATAGTATATGACATTTACAGCATTTGGCAGACAAATACAAAGAGACTTAAAAAAAGTGCTTTGTCATTTACTCATAGAAGGAACCATCATACTGCACTCTTGTACCTTACAGGTATTTAAAGTGAGCAGAAAAATAGGAAAAGTGTTGCTGGTCAATGTGGCCAAGGTGCCTCATTCAGCAGAATTCAGAGTTCAGTGTTTAATGTTCAAAGCTCACCTGTTATATTTTATTTTTATTAAATGGTATGGTACATTAAGCTTTTATTGACCGCAATACCCAAAAAAGAAAGCAGCTATTCTGCCAAACAATTAATGTTTTCCGTGCACCCTGTTAATCAAGTTATGATAATCATATTTTGAGAAATTGTCTTGAAGATGATTCAGTGGTGCTCTGGTGTACTGCATCACTTCCCCTAGAAATGCATCTAATAGTTGCTATGTCATGTGAAAACTTCCATATCACTTAGTTCGTGATAACGCCTAAACTCAGTAATGGAACAGAGAAGCAGGCCGGGTGAGGGCCAGGTAAGGAGGCGCAGGAGCCTTCCAGGCGCTGGAGCCTTCCAGGCGCTGGGCTGATAAAGAGGCGGCAGGCGGCTGCTGTAGCCTCCAGCATCACTCACTGTGGGCTAATGTGTCCCGGCCGAGGTGCTGAGGAGGTTTATTTGAAACCAGTCGGGCATTTCTGATAGATCCCCCAACCCCCACCCCACCCCACCCCCCACACACACACTTTCACTCCTCCTTCACTCCATCTCTTGCTCATTCCCTTACACCAGCTCCTCCCATCTCTCTTCTCTGTCTCCCTCACACACACACACACACACACAAACACTCACACACAAACACACACGCTTACACGCAGAGACACACTCCGGCAAGGCCGGCCGTGGTCTGGTTTGGGGAGGCAGAGGAATGCGGAGTAAGGCAATCACAACATCATCAGCTCGGCGCGTGGAGGTTGCCGGCCCAATAATGCACCTCTAATTGAATAACTTATCCACATCCCATCTCCCAGGGGGACACCCCAGACAGAGCACGGTCTGAGAGACAGATGGCAGAAAGGGAGAGGGATCCCCTTCACACACTCTCTTTGCCCAGTAATCAAACCCAGCTACTTCTCTTCCTATAATAAAAAGGAGCTTTGTACACGCGACACAACTAGAATGGCTAGTTTTCTCTACACAAAGAAAAATGTAGAGAACAGAAGAGAAATACTTTTCTAGGGAGGGTAAGTCCGATTACGACCTCTCCTCAGGTTTTGGGCTTCGTTGTTTTGCCACCCATCGGCTGACTGCACAGGGAGGATGACTCCAGTTTCCTCTCTGCACAGTGCCATCCAGCTGTCTCAGAAGATCCACACCTTTATCCCAGTGGAACAGGATCCAGCCCAGTAATGAACCCAGTAACAGACTGTAATGTTGAAGGAGAATTCCTCTTAGGCCACACAGCTATTGTTCTGCAGTTTCTTTAGTTGTCAGGTGAAATATAGGAAATCGCACAAACAAATTGTCTTCAGCTAGTGCTAACAGGAAAATCTTTTTTTTTTTTTGAGTCAATAAAACCTTTTGAAAGATGTTTTATAATGAATATTTACCTGATAGTTAAACCCTATTCAAAACCTGACATTTATCTAGTCTTGTAGCCATGACATCTATTCATATATATCTTTACAACTAAAAGATATTAAAGGTAAAGATATTGGAGGTCTCATTACATTCAGTTTTGGTTTTTTCTATGTTCTGTGAAATAATTGTGCAGGATATTGCAGTTATAGTTGTGGGTGGTTTTACCACATTTGCCTTACAAGACTTGGCTTTTCCAAATGCAAAGAAAAATATAAACTCTTTTTCTATTCATCTGTGTATATTCACCCCCCCACCCCCCCCCACCCCTCCGTTCGATCAAAGACCATTTAAGAACCATTCCTTCCACAGTGCATGTACTGCAAATATTTCAGGTATTGCACTCAGGGTCGATGGAATTCTAGTTAGTCTTATGAAGGGCTGTGGCCAGGCATTGCATCGATTTACCCTTCATAGCTGGTTGCACTACATTTATCCAGCAGAGTGCTCAAATTAGCAGCCCTTTCCCAATTAGTTCCCTCGCATCAGTAGTGCGGAGCCAGTCAAAGGGCTCATTACCCCCATCGCTTCAGTCCACCATATGCAGCCTACTCCATGAGCCTTATGCCCTCCGCGGTTCGGCAAAGAGCAGCACGTCGCAACACACGCGTGGCCCCGGACCCACTCGTCAAGCATCTCCACTCGGGTCAAGAGGCTGTCTGACGCTACGCTAGCGCACGCGGGAGCCGGAGCCGGCGCAGTGGAAGCGGGCTCACCCCGCAAATTGAGTCACGCGCTTGTGCCAGACATGGCGCAGTGCATCTGGTTTCAACCTATTAACAACACGGCCGACTGTGTTGCCGTGAGTCATTCCCATTTGAAACCTCCCGTAAGAGTAAGCACTACAAAAGACGCCACCCGCCACCCGCACATTAGCTCCCAGCATTCAAAAGTTTGGGCTGACTAATGGATCGAAGCAGAAGACAGTCCAGTAGGAGAACTCCAAACTTTCCAATTAAAGTCCTCTTCACTGAAAATGTTACCCAGTATGTTAAGCAGTAATATATATATATATATATATATATATATGTATTACTGCTTTATATATATATATATATATATATATATATATATATATATATATATATATCAGAAACTCAGTGCATCCATTTACATGCTAATGGTAGAATGGCCATACTGGTACATGCATTAGGGTGGCTTAACGTGAGCTAAAAGACCCTCAGCACTCTCCATTGTCCTTGAAGTGGCACACTTGATGTCCTCTGCTGTAAATACAGTCAGCTGCACCCACACCAAGGACCTCTGACAGAGTGCGACTGATGGATCTTGGGAGTGCAATGTGCTGGGGGCCAAAACGCACCAGCGGGGGCTCACAGAGCTGTAGAGCTGCAGGCTAGCAGAGTGGACGGAGAGCACCCTGGGACAACATTTACCCTGCATCTGCTTTCTCTTTACACAGGTCCTACAGAGAAAGCACTGCCAATCTGTTCTGATAGTCTACAGTCTACAACTGTCTACGAATCGGTTTTTTTTCTTCCAAGGATCGATGATGCGCATGACCAGAGGCAGAGGTTTTCCAAAAAGGCTACTGCAGACCATTTTACCAGCAGGTACTTTATCTTTTATATCATTTAATGAATGTTCAGTGACATCTTGAATAAAATGGGATTTTTCACATTGACTATTGATGTTTCACATCGCTGTGGCAAAGTGTGTCTCAAGGTGGGCCGTGCTCCGCCCCCAAACCCCCAAACCACAATTACACAATCTTTTCTACTCTTAATCTTCCTTCACTCTTTTAAATGTAAAACCTGGAAGTCTAAGTGAAAGTGCTGTGTGTCTGGGAAGGCAACGCAGCAGGGGCTGAGATGTTTTGCACCATCACTGATACCCAAGGTCATCCTGTATCAGTGTACTCCAACCCAGGCCAGCCTTTGCCCCTCAGCAAAGCAAACATCTTTCCCTTCGGCCCCTACCATGGCGACCCGTGCCATGGCAGAGAGCTCTGTTTCTGCTACATTTAGCCAAGTTCACTCCATGCAACAAAAGCTGCCCTGTCCACTTCAAGCCCCAGATGTTTCTCATCGATCCCCCTGTGGGTTTGGCAGCACGGAACAGCCACGACTGTTGCTTTCTCTCTTTTTGTCGCAGGCTGGATTAGAAAACAAAGGACAAGGAAAAGTCTGCGAGTGTGTTTGGCTTTGCCGGGCATGTGCGCTGGGTGCAGTGTCGCATTTCAGCCAGAAGCAAGACTAGCCTGCTTACACTCACTCACTCACTCTCTCTCTCTCTCTCTCTCTCTCTGGTTAATAATGCAGAGTGTCTCTCTGTCTAATGTTCTGCCACAGTCAGGTGCTGGATACGCCAGTGGAGAAGACTTTACCTTTCCGCCTGTGAGGTTTGGAGACTCAGGTTGCTCTGGGTGCTAACCTACACTGAGCCTCAGCCAACAACTAAAGCTCATTTACCAGAGAGAGAGAGAGAGCATTAGATGCATAGCACATCATTGATAGGTACATGGTCACTAATCTCAGTAATGCAGCGCTGTGGTGGAATACTTGGTCAGTGATTTAGAAGAGACAAAGCTCCCGGACTGTGTTGAAGTAGACAGAGTGTAACAGATATTGCTGTGGAATGTTAATGGCATTTGTCTTACCCTGGGTGTTGGTGAGTCAAAGCAAGCACACGCCCCTTCTCTCATCCTATGTAAGTTAATAAGTTTTTACTGCACTGAAATAAATAGTTCAAGAGGAACAGTGCGGAACAGCGGTATGCGCTCCAGCAGACGCAGATTTATAGCTATGTGGCGCACGCAGATGTCCACATAAGGCTTACCGCCTAACTCAAGTCATGTTTCAATAACCCTGCCTGGTATCATTCTATAAATGGCTCTCAGTTTAGCAAATATCCACAGCCACGTAAAACAGCTCTGAAAGCACGCGCATGGGCAAAGCCAAAAACCAAAAACCCACGGAATCCGTGATTAATATGGATACAAAATCGCGACCGGTTGCCATGCCCAACAAACGGAGCGGGTTTATTTAAACTAGCGCGCGTTATAATGTTCTTCGCGGCTAAGTTGCTGGGAGAAGCTCGTCTTTCCTTCCTCCGCGTGTCAATGTGATTTTGCTTTATCTGTCAGCGTGCAGCTTGCGCAGGGAATCTGCCCTGAGCGCGCGGCTGCTCCAGTGTGGGAGGGGAGTGGGCGAAGGTGCATGGCATCTGCCACAGTCCACCGCCTGAGGAGAAATAGCAGCACTTCACATT
Source organism: Electrophorus electricus (assembly GCF_041902795.1). Lineage (NCBI taxonomy): Eukaryota > Metazoa > Chordata > Actinopteri > Gymnotiformes > Gymnotidae > Electrophorus > Electrophorus electricus. Next base: position 18,023,011 of record NC_137505.1, on the reverse strand, counting down.
CAGACTCACTTCCACGGCAGGCCTCGCATTGTTAAGCAGGACAGATAAGCAGCTGAAATGCGACGCAGGCTAGGACTCAATGAATCATAGTCTGGCAAGGCGTTTTCTCCTCGCAGTCTCCCTCTCTCAGGGCACGCATTCAGAATGGAGAAGACAACGCGGAAAATGGATCATAAAGGCTTCTTGGCAACAATCGTCCTAAAATTAAAACCGCATGCATGTATTTATTAAGCTGGTTTGGATATTTGTTACGTGGTTAAACCCAATCAGATGAATCAGTATTATATACTTCGGTTCAGCAAAATTCTCTCCATTAGTCTGAATATTTATGTTGGCTACATTTAAAAATGCCATCTGAGGTATGACAGAAGATAACGTTTTAAAAGAGGACACTTTGTATTGCAACAGACACAGGTGTTGGTTATTCTTGCTCAGTTTTTGGCCTCTCCCTGCCATAGTGTCTGCAAAGACACTTTCAATCTGAAACATGCATCTTGCAGACAGATAGACGGGTTTCTTGTCACATCGTACCCCTCCTCTTATGACTCACTTTTCTGCCCAATTGTTGTAATTTCTTTTTTTTTACTGCAGCGATATTTCAGCATTGTGACATCCATTTTTTTTTTTACACACACACAGACACTTCTTCACTGCATATTTTAAGGTAAAGCAAACATAGTTAGTCTGGAATGAAGAATCTAAAAAAATACTTCAACACAATGAATGCAGGTCATCAGGAACTACCTGTTCCTAACTGAACTTTGATCATTCAACATTTAATTTCTGCTTCATAATAAACCATTTCCTTAAATAATTTCCTTAGTTGCTTTCCAAGTGTGCTTCATCGGAGTGCTTTATTCATCAGAGTGCTTCTCGGCCTCCATATGTAGTCCGGGGCTAGTTTTGCATACTGGCAATCACAAAAGTATCCCCATAATGGCAGCCTCAAGCTCAACAGAGTGGGTTCTATTTTTGAAGTATTCCTTCCCTTCTTCTCCTCATCCGTACCCCACCCCCGCCCTGCGCTCTAGACACTAATGGTTCCATCAAAAGGCCATGTTGCAGAAAAGACTTGATGGCTTTGAGGAATTCTCTAGACTTTGAGGAGCTGACTAGACTTTGAGGAATCTCAGGACTTTGAAGAGCTCTATGGACAAGGTTTGGTAAAGAGTCTGGAAAGATCTGTCCTGTTGATTATGTGCCAACACGCATCTTTGTGGATTCTGGTATGAATTATATGTGCTGCTTTGCACAAATGGTTTGTTGGCATCCATTCAAGTTGCACTGGATATCGATTATGATGCTGTGAAGAACATACGGAATCCCTACAAATCACATTTCCTTCTGGAAGTAAGAAGCAGCTTTAGCTGTAGCGACTGTCTTGTGACACACTCTGTAAAACCCTGTGCAGATCCTTTATGTTCTTTGCATGTTTAACGGCTATAAACATCCAATAATTGCGTTTTCTTCACAAATTCTGTCAAGAATGCATTCGAATGTGAGAGGAAACTAAGAAGAAACTAAGTGGCAGTGAGGCCGATACTGTTGGTGCTTCTGATACAGTAGCCACTAGGTCATTAAAATTATTTAATATTTAAATGAGACACACATTATAACTTTGCATTCCATGTGTTTTGTTAAGTTTCTCACAAAATAGCCTGAAAGTGTGGGGTTTCCATTCATATTCAGATGCTATAAATATGCAAAAACTCGTGATTTCAGAAAATGTAACTTTTTGCAAATAACATGCCCTACTGTCTGATCACCAGCAGACAAGGTATTAATAGGATATACCAATATGGAAAATAAGTGAATATTACTGATAATACCTGGTATATTATGTGGAAAGGAGACATTTCATTAAATAAAAGAATAAACAAATTAGGTTATTATAATCCATGTATATTATATAGAATTTGATTTCTTTAGAATCTTTAGTCTTTAAGAATTAGGTCCACAAATTTTGTTTCCAAAAGACTAAATAAGGATTTAGTAATATTTCTGAAATACACATTCATCAACCATTTCACTGCGAGTTATACTGTGTATGACTATGTATGTTACAAATAAACCAACTTGAACTCATACCTACAAATATGCACACCATTCTGCTAAAAAGACCTCTATGAGAATTGGATAACAATGAAAACATTTACAGTTACAGGGATACTGTACACTGCATATGGAAGATAAATGAATGAACTTGTGGGAATCTATCATCCTATTGCTTCACGTTTATTGGCACACCACATAACAGCAACGCCCATGAGCTCATGCCGATGGTTCTGGCTTCAGGCCCATTGCAGTCTACCCCACACTGTGTCTCATAGACACACAAGACCCCTGGGCCATCAGACAGATGCTTACAGCTCACAATCACTACATTACAGGACATAAGACATGCCCCCATTTTTTGCCTACAGTAATTTATCAATACATATAGCTCATCAGCATTTTTGTGGCCATGGAGGAGTATTTAACATCTGGACAACTAGTTTTTTGAAAAATCCTTTTTATCAGCTAATCGAAAGAGTGAGGGAGATTATCAGCGTTTTTTTGCAGTTTTAAAATTGCGTCCTATCTTCTTAGCTGGTATATGCAAATGAAGTACAAAAAACAACTCATTATATACTTCGAAAGCAGAGCAATATTAGTTAATTCTTATTGGGTTATAGAGGCCTAAGCTCACACTATTGATAACTATTCTGATCATCGATGTACCATGATGCTAAACAGAACAACCACCAAGACTACATTTCAAATAATGACTGTGTGGCTGTACCATACAGAAAGTGATGTCTGGAAGACATGCCTGTCTGAATGTCACGCCTGATATTCTCTTTTTATCAGGAAGCGAGACCAGCAAAAAAAAAAAAAAAAAATCAAATCAAAATTCCCCGAACAGGAGTTCTGATTCAGCCCGGCGAGCGTCTCCGCTGCTACTGATCACGCACACAATTAAACTCAAAGTATGCCACTGGATAAATTCACTCCACATTTGTCGAGGCATCAATTATTCAGTGGCCGAGTGTTTCAGCGCCTCAATCATGCCCCTCGCACTTGAATTGGAGGAGGAGGAGGAGTGCCGGAGTTGGAGCGAGCGTAGCTGCCCGTGTGTGGCTGAAAGTGACAGAGGCGCCCGCCTGATTGGACTGCCCGAGTGTTCATAAAAAGCCCCAAAACTTGCACGGTGGCAAAGGGGGGAGGATAACAAGACCCTCGCGTCGCTGACGGCGCGTGCTCCTGCACGTCTGGAAGCCAATAAATATGCTCTCAAGCTCTCGCTCTTGCGCACACGGGTATGTTGAATCCACCTACCAACTCAGCAGAATAAGTTGCCTTTGGCCCTGTGGGGAGCGCAGGGTCCATTCATTTGTTCTGTAATTTTGTGTCTTTGTGAAGAATTGATACACTTCTTACTCCGGTTCAGGACTGTGAGTGAGGCATTCATCTGAGGATTACCCTGAAGACCACAGCTACAGTAGTCAGCGATTAATGTACCATCAGGCATTCCCAGAACTCCCATGAATAACATTTACCCCAAGACGATAAGTGGAGCCTGGGTGTCATGGTACCCTAACTCAAACAATTGTACCCTAAGGAGTGAAGTAGGTATACCTTGAACCCATCAATATGACTGAAGGACTACTGTCTGAATAGTCTGCTTTGCTGGCCGCAGGGAACCCTGGGTATCCTTCTGCCCCAGCAGTGGAGCAGCCACTGTAACTGAAGCCGTTTTATTGTGGTTAGTTAAATACTTGGACTATGAGAGCATGGGGTGGCCAGGACTTAATGCAGTCAAGGCAACCAGTGGAACTGCTCTGGATGACAAAGTCGAACCTAGTTGATGATGGATCAGCGAGAAAGAAACACACACACACACACCCACACCCGGAGACCTTGGTTAATCTACATGGACTTTTATGAAGCTCATGGAAGAAGTAAAACAGTGTAAATATTTCCACTGGCCAGCTGCAGGATAGGAGAGGTATGCTGCTTGTGTCGGAGCATCTGAGCAAGGTTCCTGGGATGTTTGCACGGGTCGCATAACATCATTAGTATCACACAGTGACAACTAGTTAACGGTCCACACAAGACACTGACCTGCAAGTTCAACACTATGGGTACAAAAAAATATAGTCGTGTTAGGCACAGTTATAACTACTTATAAGTTATCGATACTTACCATTATTACTTATTATGCAACTTAAATTAAATGCAGACCAATCAAACCTCCTATAGAACTAATTGTCTGATTACACCCCAGACGTATACTAGATATGGGTGCCATCAGATATGCACTAAAAAGAACAATGAGAGTAAGTCCGATGTATATATCAGAGAGAAACATTTTAGTAAACCCAATAGCATTTTCTAAAACTGAATCTGGAGAATAAAAGAAACAGCTGTCTACAAAATGTGTCCCCCGGTTGTTTGACTGCTGTAATAAAGTCTGAGGTGTTTATTGGATTACATAACTGTTCTGGCTAATGCCGAAGTTGGGTGCAAATGGGGCTGGATAGAATCATGCTGCAAATATTTTGATTGGCCAGCATCTCTCTTAGTGCCCTCCCAGATTCCATAGTGACGAGTCATGCTGAGAGCCCAGTGTTTTTTCTGGCCAATTACACCATGAGGTAAGCCCAGGATCAACATTACCATGTGCTCTACCTAAAAAAAAGTGATTGCGTTCCCGTAGCTATTCTTTACCTTTTCAATTCCCTCATCTCAGATTAATGTGAAGAATTTAGAGGTAGGAGCTGATCATGTAAAGTCTGAAATCCACCCTGTGATTCAGCCCACGTTCATTTAATGCGAGATCGCAATCCATTAGGATAGGAGGGGCTTCATATTTTCTGGGCTGCAGTAGCTCCGTGGAGGGACTAGGGTTGGTTTTTGTAAAATTCTGGAGCCAAGTTCCTTCAGGGAGGTGTTGGCGGGGGTTGGGGGGGGATCCGCCATGACTCAGTGTTCCAAGTGTTATGTGAGCCAAGACATCTGCATGGCGAGAGAACTGGAGCCTGGGCCACAGCTTCAGCACTTGGTGTGAAGAACTCAGGCAAACGCAACGGTAAAACGACACACATATTTCAAAGATGACCCACTTTCTGGAGGAAAAAAAAAAAAAATTCCGTTACTTTAGTGGGGATTTACGGAGATGCTGGGCACACAGAGAAACTGTTCTCTCGTTGCTGGTCCTGGTAGAAAATGAAGCGATCGCTTCTTGCTTTTCCGTGGGTTCTTCCGGAGCCTGTGATAAAGTCTACAGCCAGGGGAAGAACCCTGCTGCTGGAGTTTCAGATTAGACATCAGTGCAATTTTGTTGTAAACGTGAGGAACTGTTACATCACTGCACCATTGTTCCATTCCATCATTTCACATTTTTTCTTTTTCTTCGTGGTTGCTAAGGGATTCTGACGATGTAGACAAGAAGTTGTAACAGTGTTTTTTCAAATTACATATAACATTTTTTAAAAGACCAAGCAAAGAAAAAAGAGAAAATTAAAACGGACCTAAACATCAGCGTTGCTTTATTTAGCTCTTACTGTCATATACTGTGTTATTTCACTTGTTCATTTCTGAAAATCAACAGGAATAATTTTTTGGTTTACACAGAAAATGGGAGGCAATTATTTTTAAAAACACCTTGATGAAGGAGAGCTCATCTTCAGACATTTTTCATGCTCATGTCTGTATCCAATCAAATCATTAACATACATAAAAAGAGGGTTAATGATATTCCTACATGCCTCTTACATGAGAGGTATACGTTGGCTATGTACTTGCAGTGTAATATGTATTTCTTTGTGTGTGGATCAAGGTGTGTGTGTGTGTGTGTGTGCGCGCGTGTCTGTGTGTGTGTGTGTGTGTGTGTGTGTGTGTGTGTGTGTGTGTGACCTCCCATGTCCTAGAGTGGCTGCTGCCACACCCCCCAGCGCTCGGTGCGTATACACGGCCATAGACAGAGCCAGGTTGCCAGAGCTACACTACTCCCACCCATTAGCTGCAGGAATCCAACATAACCATGGTAACCAGTCTCTCACCCCCGGGGAGACGAGGAGCAGAACTGAAAGGCTCCATTCAATTTCCACATCCTCAGCCTACCCGGGCTGACAGCCTTGCAGTGGCTCTCGTTGCAGTGGGCAGGGATATGTGCTCATTAAAAAAGCCAACACACACTCCATCTTCCTCACACGCCCAAGCACACACACAGGCACATGCACGCACGCACGCGCGCGCACACACACACACACACACACACACACAACACTGACATGCATACATCGCATAATCTCTATATTAGTTCTCATTTCCTCCTTCATCGTCACGCACATGTGTCTGGCCACTTAGACACCCTCACGGCTGGGTTTGAAGTCTGGCCAGGTGCTCGCACTGCCCAGCAGTAAGCTGCATCAAACCGCTGCAAACCAGTGTATGCTCGTGCTTTGCTGCTCACCAAGGTGAGGCAAAGAGTCGGACAGGGAGGCATTGGGTCGATACCATTTTTCATCCAGGACTGTAACTACTGTTCAATAATTCAGCCCTATGCTTGCGTTATTTGCGTCGTGGTCCTTTCGGTCAAACAAATGGCATGGGTCCCCGTCACTTTGAGCTAAAGAACAACGAGTCAGGCCTGGCTGATGGCGTGTCGGCCAACCATCCAAAGGGAAGGAGCGCCCCTGAGTCATACTAGCCTCCTTCCACTACACAAGACCGCCTAATTGCGAGGCGCAGTATAAATCAGCCATTTACACGTCTGCAGTTAGTCACTGAGATCGAAAGCCCCCAGCCCATGCGATGACGCGCGGTGCGAAAGCACTCCTCGCCTCTCCACCATGCTGAATCTGCCATGATGAGCTCCGGGAAAGGTTAATGAAGCACAATGGGAAATCAGGCCCGGTCCGCCCGCGCACCACCGAGAGAGGCTGGGTGGAGTGGGAGGCGGCAGCTCGATGTTCTCCCCGGCAAGCAGAGGCGCCGCTGCCCACACAGGCAGCCTGGAAGACTGGGCCAGCCTCCTGTCGGAGCTCCAGTGCTGGGCGATGAGAGAATCGTTTGGCAGGAAAGCCGGGGGGGGGGGGGGGGGGGGGGTGTTGGAGGGAGGGAGAGGGCCAGGAGAGCACCAGTGAACAAAACTTTAAAACTAAACTTTAAAAATTATTTGGGACTAAGGGGTGAACGTAAGGAAAGGCACAAGCCTGAATAAGATCGAAGTTTACATGGTTTCCTGGGTTTTCTGAATACATGGCTATAAGATTAAGATTCTGGTGACATTCCACCATATACAGCAATTAATTATTTTTTTTTTAACTATATAATTTCAAAAACATTGTTCTCATTTCACTATATAAATGCTCAGTCTAAGTATATTTTTGTAGATATAACATTTTAGAAAGAAAATCTTTAAATGCATCTGTTCAATCACCCTTCAATGTGCGATATTCATTTCAATTTTGCACACCTCCCTACTGAGCAATTCCTCCGACAGCCCAACTCCCCTGCCCCACTTATAAATAGCTCTGGGTGGCACTGGCCCACTCTTCTGATGGAGCAATAGAGATATATGAGAGAGAGAGAGAGAGAGAGAGAGAGAGAGAGAGAGAGAGAGAGAGAGAGAGATGAGAGAGAGAAAAGAATAGGCCCCTAGCCAGGTGCATGAAACTGAAGCCGAGCTGAAGCATCACGCCTCGCTGCCTGCCTGAGCCACACACCCACCGCTCTTTCGCTCGCCCCATCCAGGGAGCACGCTCAGATCGCTCACTCATCTCTGTGCCCCAACTGACCCCAGGCACCCCACGAAGGTGGGGAAGGCGGGCCTCGTACACGCCCGCAGATAACAAGGTCATACAATAAACACGATGGAGGCAGTGGTAGTGAAGCTGCTGTTTTGCTCACCATTCCTGCGTAGGATGGAGGGCGGAGGCTTCTTGTTATTAGTTAAGAGGGTGTGGTGTCAGTGGTCCAAGAGAGAGGTGGGGGGGGGCTTGTGAAATTAATTGAGGGTGTGCCCACACCCAGAGCAGCTGGATCCACTCCTTTATCTCACTTCAGCACCGTCAGCCGAGCAGGGTGTGTGTGTGTGTGTGTGTGTGTGTGTGTGTAGGGGGGTGGGGGTGTGTGCACACCCTCTGACCAGCTGCATTGAGCGAAACATCGCAACACACACTCAGTGGTTGCACTCCTGGGCACTTTTGAAGGGAGTTCACGGAAGGCCTACTCCACCCAACGCAAAGTTCACTGAAGACATGCAGCATGAGAGCTGAGCTGCAGTCCACCAGCAGGGTTGCAGGGCCCACCGCCAGGAACGGAGCAGAACAACAAATATTTGCCGCCAATGGTTTCCCCAGCCAAATCCCACCTCCCCAAACCGCCCCCTTCCGCTGTTGTGTGAAGAGCTCACACGAGACACTTTTTCAGGGAGTTGTCCCAAGTTCACGGCTTTCGTCAGGAGTGGCACGTGGTCATCCGATTCCTGCTCTGCCCACGAATGAGAGAGCCACACCGCTGACCAGAGGATGTGGCAATGAGGTCATCCAGTCTGCACACCCATGACTCGTCACGTTGATAACCAGAGCAGTCCCCAGAGCAGAGCCCCACCCTCCTCACAGGTCAGAAAGGAAGTTCTCAGAGAATAGGCCCCTCTGCCTCTTTTATGAAAATAATGGAACCAGTTATCTAGTCTAACAGATAATTTGATTATAAGGGGTGTTGCCTGAATGTTGGCTTCAACTGTCTCTTGGGAGCCAGCAACATTTGTCAAGGGATCTTACCTCAGCTGGAAAAATGGGTTTTGAGTGGGTGAAGTCAGAGAAGGGCTGAGTTTTGGTGTTCAGTGTGACCATTCATATGCTTTATTTTCAGCATTGTAGAGCCAATATCCTGTTAGATAGATAGTTTCTTCATGATTTGATTGAGTATACGTCAGGGATGAGAGATTACTTTCTCAGTTACTATTCATATATCCTCTCACATGACCCAATACATCACGTTTGTCCAGCACTCTCCATCGGTTGTTTAACGTGTTTCATACATACTGGCCACACTACTCAGTTCATCATATTAACACATTTTTGGATGCATCCTGTTCTAAAAACATATTGCCATTATCTCATTGTATTTAACGATAAATGCATCATTTAAAAATCTTTACATTTATCATTTGGATGAAACAAATGAGCATGTGTTTTAATATAAACATATTGCATAAAAACAAACTACATCTAAATATAGTTGATCCAGCCAATGCTTAGGACGGTCTGTCTGGTCTTGGTAACAAGAGGCTCAAAACACCATCCACTGACCTACCTATAGCTGTCCTTCAGGATTCCAACACCCTTCTGAGCAGTGCTCATGTACTTTCGCATATGCTCACTCATGGTTGCTAATATTTCTGACAGGAGCTTCTATGTTTTGGACAGGCAGGTTACTGGTCTGTAGTTGAACGGTGCTTGGCCTTTTTTGGAGTCCTTCATGGCCATTACTGTCATGCGTTCTGTTAGCCAGTTCAGACAGGGGGCTAATATTTAGAAGTTGGTTCATTTGTTCTGCTAACAGACTACAAGACAGCACACACAATGCCACACACCTGGATATTCTAATGCCTAGCTGTATATACAAGTCAATAAAGCTACAGGGGCTCTCATCCAGAACTCAATGGAGGACAACACTAGAAGCCAACTCAAAAACTGTCCAAGTGACAATGAAATGTGGAAGATGCATAACATATAACAAGAAGATGCAATATCCCCTCTCAGCCAGATCATTAATACGGAGTTGGATTGGGTATACAGTCAGGAGCACACCAACCGTCACTTACTTCCTGTACATGGATGACACCAGGCTGAACGCCAAGCTAGAAAGGGACACCGACTTTCCGATCCACCTGACCAGGATCTACAGAAAGGACATAGGAATGTCATTCAGGCTGAAGAAGTGTGGTTGGCTGATAGCAAAAAGAGGAAAAGTGATCAGGACAGGGGGAACTGATACCCTGGGGATTCACCAATCACACGGGAACCATGGGAGGGAAATGAGAACGTCAGCAACACCCAAGCACCATCAGAGGATGAGGCAAATCTCCATGAGTCAATTGACTGGTAACATAAAAAGGTCCAATCCATAAACAGGTAGGCCATGCCCGTCGTCATCAGATTCCCAGCAAGTACAATAACTTGCCGACGTCAAGACGAGAAGACACCTCACAATGCATTGAGCACCCCACCCAAGATCCAATATGCAAAGGCTATACTCCAGGCCAAACGAGGCCGGAAGGGGCCTACAGCAAGTGCAATAGCCACTGTCCAGGGTGAGACACAAAACAGCTACGAATGTGTGCAAGTAATGGCCCACAAGAACGAGTTGAGGGAGTTCCCCAGTTAAACGTGGGTCACCACGGAGGTAGAGGCGCTACCAAGGTTGACGAAAGGGAACAAGACAAAAAAGGTTGAACTGGAGGTCAACAATGAGGCACTAATCATGGCAGCACAAGATCAAGCAATAAGAACTAGGTTGATCAAAACTGCAGACCGTGGAAAGAAGCCTCCGAGACAATCCAGCACCTACTTGCAGGATGCGACATGCTGCCAGATAGAGCGTACACCATGGCAAGGATCATAGACAGGAACATGTGCAAAGCAGGGATTTATATTTTATATAAAGTATTATTTCCCCTACACACCCACATCCGAAAGAATACACTGAATCCAAACAAAGGGTTATAAATGTGTGGTCTATCCGTAGAGCACAGATCACACAGAACAATGGAGTGTGAGCAGGACAGGTGCAAAGCTCCATTTCCACCTTGGATGGTGGAAGAGATGCGCTGTGCCACAGGCTGCAGTGGCCAGTAGAGGGTGGAGGGACTGGGCAGGGGTGTGGCCACCTCCCACCCGCAGACCGAGCAGCGCTTTGTTTCTCTCACAATGGGGAGGCGGATTAATTCAGCGCCGGATCAGGTAAACCCAGCATTTTTTCCCGGCCCACTGTGGTCACTCCGGTGGGATTATAGGAGGCCTGGCCGTGGCAGACAGCCGGGGGATGCGGGAGCCAGAGGGGCTTGCAAATGGCCTCCAGGCAGGAGAGAGCGCGCAAGTGCTGACAGGTACATGGGGACAACTCAAAATCTACCGCCGGCCGCTCATAACGGGGGACATCTTGCGCTCGCGCGTGTGCCTTCTCCTGACAATTTGTCCAATCAGATGTGACAATGCACCATAGCAGGGGACCGTTTTAGACACAACCCACAATTGATGTCCATTTGCCATTCTGCATTATATAGAGAATAAAACGAAGCTGCAATGTACCAAAACCAAACTTGCTCAATTTATCACAGAACTCCACAATAAATATTTCATGCAGAGAGGCAGTGACAGTGTGCACTCGTTGCAGACTGCATAAACTGTGAAAGGGGAGAGAGAGTTGGAGGCAGAGTTGGAGGCAGTGTTGGGGGGTGGGGTCCCAGGAGAGGGAGGGGGAGAGGCCCCCTCTGGGACTCGGGCAACATTGCCTAGCTCTCCTGGGCAGACGCCGCACACCTGGGTCTTCCGAGCGCCAGTCGCCTGCAGCTGTCTGCAGCCTGCCTCTGTCACCTGCCATCTCTATGCAGAACGCAGGTAGCTCTAATACAGCATGACTTCTGCATACACAGGCTGCCTCTCTAAGCCCCTTTCTGCACTGCATGGACCCCAAAGGACATCGCACTAAACATCCCAATGTGCATGGGTGACTCGGACATGCATCTTTCTCAATATTCCGTTAGGAATTACACAGACATGTGGACCCGACTCATGATGTAATTTATAGGTACAAACGTTCACGCCGTGGCAGAATGTGAAAATGCGGTCAGGGATGTTAAGAGTCAGCACTACATGCTCTTAAGCTGAAAAAGTTAGGCAGAGAATTCTGTAGGCCTCAACAACAACAACAACAACAACAACAACAACAACAACATACTTTGGCTTATACCCAAGGTAGTGTATGGCTGAGGGCTAGTCTTCGGTCCCCTTTTTTCCACTGTTCTCACTTTCCACAGTAGATACCAGTCTACTCTGCCCTGCAGTAAGAATCACCTTATAAGGCAGGAGGGGAGCTCCCTCACACGCACCCCCCCTCCCCCATGGCTATCGAACCTCCCCAACCCTGCCTGCCAGCCTCCAGCTCTACTTGCGCAACAGTGACCCTTATCTGGACCCGCCCACGGACACAGACTTATGACTGCTGGGAGCGGCCGTGTCCCCAGGAGCTGCCCAGAACACGGAGCCATAGGGATGAAGAACAAAGCAGAGTCTAGAGCGGTTGTCGTGGAGCCGAAAGCCGTTTCCAGTATTTCTCCATCACGGAGGACTTAAAACTCCACCTGAAAGGTTCAGCTGAGAAAAGAAACCCAAATCTAAACCTCAAGTCTAAAGCACAAATCTAGAGGTAAGAACCCCCCCCCCCCCCCCCCCCCACCATGGGTCTTTGACAAGCCACTCTACTGCATATCTTTCGGTGGGGGGGTGGACGTGGTACTAAACAAACAGATAAGGCCACACAGAGGAAGTGCTGTACACAGCAGTCGCTCACTGTCTCCCAGAAGCCATTCCAAGCAGTCGCCTGTGCAGGAAGCGACCTCAGTCAGGAACGCGCATGGAATGTGACCTTTTGTTTGGAGTATGATATTCGTCGGGTTGCTGGCCAGGGAGCTCTCGCCACCAAAAGGAGTCTTGAATAAACAGAAGGTCTAGCAGCACCCAGTTTCCATGTCTCATCACTGGTCTAGTGACTCTCAGTTCAACTCTGTGCTGGGAAACCGGACTTATTTTTCCATCCATCTCGTAGACAGTACCTCGAATACATCTTACCCAAAAGTGCAACCTGTAATCACTCGGTGGACTAATAAATCTTGTTATGAATCGCTTATACTTTTTTGAACGTCAAGCCATAGTTAGCCGAATCTCAAAACAAAACAGCTCTTCCAAGTCAATCCGTACATTCCAGGCAACTGTTCTGGCACCTGTAATAGTGTTCGTCACAGCAACATACAAACAGGCCAGCGTCTTTTCAGACTTAAATCACATAATCGTAGTTGGGTTTGCCATTCAACTATGAAGTAATCATAGTCATTGGATTTACTATGTTTGGTAGAACTCACTGTGGAATAAACTGATCTCTTCTTACTCCACCCAACTGTAAGAAAGTAAGTACTATGAAAGAAAAGCGCACACACACACACAAAACCAAACAGTGAAGTTCTCTCAGCCTCGGGCGGCGCTTTCCAAACATGTAGCTGCAGTAAAAAACAAATAAATAAATTGCAGGATCAAATCACAGGCATTGCAACCATGGTGACCTGCAATCCTTATAAGAAAAAGCCAATCATTTTCAACTTAAAAAGTACAAGGCTTTTGGGAAACCATCTCCAATCTGGAATAAAATAAAAAGCTAGTCTCGGTCCCACTACTAAAGTCCTTGAGAATACTTCAGAGGTCAAATTAGCATTCAACAACAATTGCAAATTACTGTGTACACATGAATACATCAGTGACTTCCAGTGCTGATTGACATTCTCTGTGGAGGATGTCGGAAAGATTATTATTGCTTCGGGGTTCTCTTCAACGTTACTGCAATGCATTTAGCATAGGAGCAGGTTTGCATCATTGTGGCCATCCCTCTCTGCATGAAACTGTACAGTAATGAAAATAAAGGCCTTCTGAATGCCACTGTTGCACCCTTGGGCAATGTTTCCTATACATGTGAAAGAGGTTTTAAAAACTATCCTGTGGTGTGCCTTCAAAAAATGAAACTCAAAACAGCAAGTTGGAAAGAAAATGAAGGTCAAGGTATAAATGGGCAGTGAAAGATGTGTTTTAATAGGTTATAGGGTCTTGAACAAGAGACAAGTGGTGATCAAAGAGCATTGACGTAATGAAAAAACAAACAACTAGAGACCTTCTGACTGTGACCATGAGTCAAGTTTTATGAAAGACATTAATAAGAAAATACTGCCTTTGGCATCTTCTCTATGAAGCAACAGAAAGTATGAGATTAACTAGCATCTATTTTTTTAACCATAAGTTCTATGGTGCTTCCATTAGCACACACTTCAATGGTCATATGTAGTTATACTTCACACACATCTTCAAAAAAGACCTTGTGGACACACTCTCCCTTGAAGGACCTGCTTTGGATTGTCAGATATAAGGTAGAATGACCATGTTTAACACATCTTTGTGAGGAAACAGAAGCAGACCACCACAAGGACAACCAAAAGGATTAAAAGGATAACAGTGACATGTTACAAGACTTGAACAACCTGCTGTAAATAAAATGAGATGCTTTTGGACTGAAGAGAGTCTTGGTGAGTGAAGAAGTGATGCCAAATGTTCTACCAGCTGTTCAGAACAGCAGCCAAGCGGACCACAGGGACTTCAAAACAAAGCCCCAAAAAGATTCATTTGCTCTGGTGAGATTATTTGCCATCAGTATGTTAACAGGTGCCTCCCACTGCTGTTAACTTAGATGTGTAAAGCCAATTGTCTCACCACCAGGGCACCTTGTCTTCTAAGCAGACACGAGAGTCACTGTTGCCTCATTCGTCTGAGGCTTTTGCTCAGTGCCCGTTTCAAGCTTTTAGGAACAGAATAGAGTCTAGCGCTGTTGGCCTTTTAATTCAAATTATATTTCCAACAGACACAAGCAGACACCTACAGAGTCTGTCTTCTTCTAACGCATGACAAACCCATTATTTCCAAAATGCCTCCACTGGCCTTATAAATATACGTTTATTTAAGACCAAATGAAAGAAATTGTTTGAAAAGCATAAAACACTTAGATGTCTTGAATTACTTTATAAAAAAGTTAAAACAGAAAACACACACACACACACACACACACACACACACACACACACACACACACACACACACACACACACACACACAACCACAACAGTAATCAGTAACCCATCTGCAACCTTTCAGCTCTAAGGCAACGACAGGTGAATACCAACCTCCCACAATTCATCTAAAACGCACATAAACCAAGGACTGTGGAACACTGCCGTATGGTGCCTGCTCACATAGCCTGGCCAACTTCTGCCAACAGTTCATTTAACTGGGAGCATAAGACAACAGCAGTGTGGACAAGCTGGGCCCTGTGATGGGAGGTGAAGGGAAGTTTAGATCAAGGGTGATAACTGATAATTAGAGCAAAACAAACCCTTCAGAAATGGGAACATGTCTTGAAATGGGAACAAGAGCATGTGGGCTTTTTCAAGCATTCCCACACTGTCTGTGGGGATGGCGTTGTCCAGGAGTGAGCCCTTGTCAGACGTGCGCATGTACACTTAACTGTTTTGGTGACAGCTGTACATGAGAAAACAACAGAATGCAGCACGTTTACGTTCTGCTCGTCAGTCTGACGTTACTGGTCGTCTGCTAGTCACATGGGAGGGCAGGGCTGATGAGAAATGCCGAACACTGATTATGCGTCGCATCTCACCTGAGCACAGTGCACATGGCTTCAGCTGGCCATCACAGAAAAACACGTTTACCCACCGCAAGTACCAGCATGCAAATCACTGCCACCTCGCCCTCCCTCCATACCTGCAAACTGCAATATTCATTACTCTTAAAGTGAAATTTTAATAAAGAAATCTCCACCGATCATAGCCCTTGGAGCAGAGGGAATGACGAGTCTTACGCTAACGTTACTGCTGTCCACAACCATGGCGGCAGTGGGTGGGGGTCTTTTTTTTTTTTTTTTTGGAACAGATCTTGCACTGGAGTACTTTGACGAGACAAAAGAAAAAGGTTTTGCAAGTGAAGGGCAACAAGACTTTGCATAGCAACGGCTACGGAGCTTTCATTTACAATATGTGACATCTACACAAATATGCTAAATACCATGTGCAAAAGCAACTTTGTAGTAGTAATCAGCACAAAGCTGCAGAACATCTCGTGTCTCCGATGTGACTCATTTGCCTTGAAGCCCAGTCAGTTCCTGGTGAGGCACCCAACCAGCACAAGGCTTTGGAGAGGAGGTTAAAATTGGATGACAATCAGCAAGTCAGAGAGGAAATGGAGAGACGTTTTCGGTTCCTGCCTGAACTTTGGGTTAAGCTCTTCCAGCACAGTGTCAATCTGATAGGCCAAGTCTTGGGTTCCCCCCCCCCATTCGAAATCGTCACTGTCTCTTTTGTTGCACTCCATCAGGAAAAGCTCTCTGGCAAACATAAACCGGAGTCTCTCTGCCAACCGATCCCAAAACGTACAGCAACATCACGGCAATGCTGCTCAGCCATGAGTCACACTGCTCTTTGGAAAGAAAATACATTCGTATTGTTTTCAAGTATTTGCAACGCAGCTGAGACCGCTGCGTCGGTCGTTATACGAAGAGTCCGCCATCTCCTCCCCGACAGCTGAAGAGAATTAAGCAGGAGTTCTCACTCCTCACTCTCATTTGGGGTTGATTTTTCTTGTTTTGCAGGCACTGGGATACAAAGCGGGGTAGGGTTGTAGGAGGGTGGGTGGGTTCGGGGGAGGGCTCGGAGAGATTGGGGCGTGGCCTGTCTGGAGCCACCCGCCCGGCTCAGGGCTTCTTGCTGGCTGCTTTGGTTTTGCTGGTGCTGCTGGCCTTGAGCTGGGTCATCTCCACGTCGCCGGCGGCAACGGTTTCCACGGGGAGGCTGGTGCGCATGCGCTCGATGGTCTTCTGGTAGGAGGCCTTCTCCTGCTCCAGAGAGCGGATCAGGTGTTTCATCTGACTCTCGCGGGCCAAGAAGTTCTCCACGGTGTCCTCCAGACTCTGGATCTTCACCCGTGCTGCCTACCATACACACACACACACACCAAAAAAACAACTAAGAACAACAGGCTGTGTGTCGAAAGCCTGTGCGCTAATAACTCAAATCTAGGTATCCACAGGGCTGTGGTCTATGCTAGAGCTCACGGCCGTTAGCAACTGCGGGGTGGAGAGTATGAGACATTAAGATGGATGATGTCTGGTTGAAGACCGATTACCTTTAATGAGATCATCTTTCAGGGTTTCCCTTATGGGAGTAATACAAGCCTCATACTATTCAGCAACACCTTGCCATTGTACTCCAGATTTTTGATCAACGCCAATTCTTAACTTTTTGTCTTGAATTCACATCTAACTAATGACACAAACGTCAACACACATCTCAAAAATCTCAAAATTCTTAATGCTTGAGAACGGAACAGAAATAGACTACCATATCTGCAAGTGAATATATCTGAAGGGCTCTCAAAAGTGTGGTTCAAGGGAAGAATCTTTGGCAGAACATACACTGGCAGAGATGTTTGAATTACTTTCCTTTGTCCTTTCAGAGCTCTGCAAAATTGTATTATACTGCCACCTACCTGCTTATATGAAACCTTGGACTCCACTTTTCAAAAGGCCTCAACTAGAAGTGCTTTCGATTTATTTATTTTTAAATCAGCAGTTACCAGATAGCCTTAATTTTGACTGTTAAAAGCAACTTTGCAAAAGAATAATTAAAAAAAAAAAAAAAAAAAAAAAAAAAAAAAAAAAAAAAAACTTCCCACCTGAAGTTTCTCCAGCAGTTCCATGTTTTGCTTCTTCAGCAGGACACTGGTCTTCTCCAGCCTGTCCAAGTCCTCCGAGCATGGCGCACCATCCGCCATCTCATCCTGCAAGACGTGATACTCCACCTCATAGGCGTGCAGCTGCTTGGAGATGTCCATATCTAAAGCCTGCCAGGCAACAGTGCCCTCTGGGCATTACTACGAGTGACGCAGGACAGATACTGGTCTGCAGAGGACCGTTTGGGGAAATTCTGTGGACTAGATTTTGTTATAAAAACAATACTTATGGTCACAATTGAAGTATGTCATGAAGCAGGAGAGAACTGAAGAGAGTTCGTGTTACCAGCTCAAACATGATTAATAGAGAACACAATAGCATCCCACAACGAAAGAGTCAGTGTTCATTTGTCCGTGTGTTGAGCAAACAATCACATGGGACTACTGCATTTCTGTGATTACATGCTAATCTCAGTGCACAGGGTGTGGTTCTCTCCCTTACGCTTACAGTAAAATTAGGAGAACCTGGGATGACCTTGTACCTTGGTAATTGTCTCTTCCATCTGGTTCTGTGTGAAGGTAGGGATGGTGGTCTTAAGGTGGTCCACAATGCTCTCAAAACTGTCGCACTCCAGTATCTCTCCCTCGTGGTTGCTCAGCAGACACAGGGCCAGCTTAAAAATCACCTCCGTGCCCTGGACAAACAGGAGGTCTGCCGAAACGCGACACGGATACAAGTTCACAAAGCGTGCACACGAGAACAGGGCAAAGCGACTGTGGCGCGGAGGGAGAGCAGAGCTGGACGCACCAAAGACGCGAGAGACGAAACCAAGCGGGAACTGTGAGGCGAAGACCGTGAGGAACCAGGGCGCAGCGTAGAGGCTGGGGCCGACCTCGTGCTCCTCCAGGTGGGTGTACAGACCACGGTGGTAGTCGTGCAGCAGCCGTGACAGCTGGTACATCTGGATCTGCACACAGAGAGAGAGAGAGAGAGAGAGAGAGAGAGAGAGAGAGAGAGTGTGTGTGTGTGAGCGCACGTTGGGCACCGGGTGGTATGGAAGCTGGCTCACTCACTGGGTTCGAGGACTAAATGTCAACACTGCTGCTGAATAACCAGAGAGCAACAGTTGGAAGACTAACACAGCGATTGGCTAAGAGGGGGTGTTTGCAGAGGAGGTGTGGTTCAAACGTGCAAGTGTGTGCTGTTTGCTTTTGAAAGTTAAGACCACCCAGTTGAGGGGGTGAAGGGGACGTTGCCTGACGTGAAACAACTACTCAGAGCCATGTAATATCTACGAGGGCACAATGATAAAAGCTACTTAAGAGTAAATGGCTTTAAAGCATTTTCACCGCACGAAATGTAAATCAGTAACTTCTCATTTAACATTAAACCATCCCTCAGCTCACCTAATATGTTGGTGCAGTCACTAAAAAAAAAAAACAACCCTGTTTGTTCTGCTGCCTTCTTGACCACGGCACACCAACCTTTACTCTTATTGTACGGAAAAATCCACGGTACTGACGAGTGACGTGCTCACGGGCCGCGAGAGCCCGGGTGCCGCACCTGCAGCGCGATCATGTCGGGCCGGTACTGGCGCCGGAGGCCCAGGTCGTACATGAGGAACTTGAGCGTGTCGAAGGCCTGCTCCTCGCTCATGTGTAGCAGCAGCACGCCGGCCACGAAGCTGATGCCCTGGCAGTAGCCCACCTCGGCGTCCAGCAGAGAGTAGGCCTTCAGCAGGTTGTAGAGGGAGAGCTGGCCAGCGCCCAGCTGGGCACTGAAGTATCGGTGCGTGGGGAACGTGCGGCCTGGAGGGGGGCGTATGTCACGGAGTAACGGGCAGGTGAGTGGAAACATTGCGAGAAAACGTGTATACGTAGGACGCGAGACAAAACCGGCAGTTTTCCGGTATCTACTGCGCGAAGAACCGGATGAGAGGAGGGCAGGACGTGCACGCACCCAGGTCCACCAAGATGGCGTGCTGCTGGCCCGTCAGCTGCTTGAGCAGGTCCTGGTAGGGCGTGCCAGGGGGTTGCAGCCACTGCGGCAGCTGCTGACGCAGGCGGTGCTGCCGGCACAGGAGGAGCCACACTTCCCCGCGGCGAGCTTTAGGGACGCCTGCACACACTCTCGCTTTAACCTCACCAAAGGAGAAACGTACGCTACCGGCAGCCAGAAAGCAATGAAAAGCGTATGGTCCGGGACCACTTGCGATTGATGGCCTAATGCAATTTAGATAAAAATGTCTCATAAAATGAGGGACGGGGTAAAAACTTATTTTTACGTTTCAGCAGTTGATTTTGGAAACCAACAAAGTCAAGTGTACAATCAGCAACACGGAGAGTAGCGCGATGAGTGCAGGGCGTGGCAGCTCCGTTACCCTGGCACAGGGCGGCATGCGCCTCCTTGTCCCACTGCACTTTGGACCTGCAGGTCCCGCTCAGCTTCCGCTCCCACAGAGCCTGCACCTCCTTTGGACACTCGCCCACCTCCTGGTAGTCCAGCTTCATCTTACGGATGTGCAGCTCATCTCGGCTGGCTGTACGCACAAGGACACGGACACACACACACACACACACACACACACACACACACACACACACACACACACACACACACACACACACACACACACACACACACACACACACACACACACGTTAGTCAGTTTTCAACCTCGTGTTAAATATGCTGAGTACAATTAGAGCTGTGTGTAGGAAAGCCACTCAAATCATTCGTTAGGAGAATCAAGCTGCAGGAGTTAAGGACACACTAGAGAGACATGAGGATGAACCCTAGGTCCAGTCACCTGCCGTTGCCATGGGGACAGAGGAGTTAGATGCCATACCAACTTCGGATACAACTTCAGAGTCATTCTACGTCCAGCAAAAGCTTTCACGCGCTGGAGAAACACACGGGAGTGCGCAAACAGCTAATCAGCAGAGAGCAGCTGGAATGGGTCTCGGACATGCGCACCCCAATAAAGCTCTTCATCGAAAGAAGCCCTATCTATGCATGCAGCAAATTAAACCATACATTAATCCACAAGACAAACTAGCCACAGGGAGACCAAGAAGAATGAATAATGGACTAGCAAGCGAGGGCGTGCGACACACAGGGTTCGCCTCGCTCAGGTGTAGGTTTTGCGGCTAGATCACCGGCCAGTAAAGAAGTCGTGCGGCAGCTTCTCTCGCCAGGGGGTCATTGCGGGCGGCAGTGTGCCACCCTCAACGAGTATTCCACTCCCTCACTCTTACCTTCTGCTCAAAACAAGCCCTTTCAGTGAGCTCAGGTGGCCAGAGTGGACTCGGACCCCCAGCCCAGCAGGCCGGTGAGGGGGAAGAGGAATAGAATAGAATAGAACAGGGCTGTCACTGGAGCGCTAGTATTGGTGTGCGCTGTTGTAACCAGCAGAGGGCGATATTTCACAAGCCACAAACATATAAACAGTTGTGAGTATATTTAAGACCATCACTAAACTGTTAAAACCATCATATACGAGTAATATGTTAAGAAGGTCGTTCTGCGTAAACTGTACACCATAGCCAAGAGATGGCTGAAATAAAAATGTGTTCTTGGAGATGCCGGAACTTAATCCAGGCATTCCGGCCAAAATATCTCTGTCCCAGAATGCCCAACAGAGGCAGCAGCAATTGATGCATTGAAAAGGAGCAAAACATCATCTTAAAGAGAGTGACCAAAGATCATGCGGCTGCTCCAATTGCAGGGACCTGCATGGGGAAAATCTACTACTGCGATAATGGCACAAGGGTCAGGCCCCAGATAAACATGAAGAGGATGGAAAACGTAGATTGTACACTAATCGTGTGTGTGTGTGTGGTGGAACACGGGTGTGTCCAGAGTAGGGAAAAGCGCACGGAGAGCATGTGGTAGGAAAGAAATGGGTGTGTGTGTGTGTGTGTGTGTGTGTTTTTATACTGGTAGTGATTACGCAGTACGCATGCACGTACGCACACCCATGACACTAACCCTCCAGGCGCTGATTCTCCTTCTCCATGCGGATGAGAAGGATCTGCTGGTGGACGGCTTTCTTCCAGAGCGCTCTGTAGTCAGCAGAGGTGCGCCGTCCGCCCTCGAACCCAGGGCCCTGCTCAGCGGACAGCAGGCCTGCCAGAGCGTCCCGCCCCTGGGCTAAGGTCCGAGGAGACAGGGGTAGCAACTCCCGGCCATCCATGTCTGCAAAACAGCCAATGCCCCCACACTCATACCAGGCTGACTGGGATTTGTGCAGCAATCTAGTGAGTGCTAATTAGTGTCTTAACGTTGATGAGATTAAATGCACTGTAGAGAAGAGCAGAAATTCTAAAAAAGGCATAAAAAAGGACCATGATCTAGCCGGCGGTGTTGACTATAAACAAGGCTCCAGGAAGGAAGAGGCCCGTGTTGACTGTACACACACACACACACACACACACACACACACACACACACACACACTTGTTTATGTTTGTTTACCCACCCGCACTGAGTGTGGAGGCAGAGGCCTTGTTGAGGGGCGAGGCCACCCTGAGGAAAATCTTCTGACGCCAAGACACTCGACGCGGAATTACAGCAGTCAGAGAGTCAGAGCCAGACAGGCTCCTCTTCCAGTTCTCTCCATTACTGTTGCACACGGAAACACGCACAAACATTCTGAGCTTCTCCATCCTTTATAAACACTGGTTTTGAAAGCGAATTGGCAAACGGAATCCATTCTGACTTTGCAGATGGTGCATTTTGCAACATCCAGGAAGTAAGCATCTTTATTTTAGAAATGTTACACCATAGTTTTTCCCTAGATTTTCTAGTAAACAAGAAAAGATATATTACTGGTAGAATTACTTCCAAGAATTAAAAGCAGGAAGCCACGCACTATATGAATACAAGTGAGGGCTTTTCAGTCCAGCTATTAGCAATAGTTCATAATGACATATATATTAATGTTATAGCTCACAGTGACATGGGTAGTAGCGTCAGTTCTTTATGATGTACAGAAACACAAAAACAAAAGCCTGAAACACAATTAGTTACATAATTATTAGAAAAATACTGACTCTGAAAATTATAAGTAACTTCATGCATAAATGACAGGAGAATGTCTACAGGATACCTACTCTTAGGTTAATAGGCAGATATGTTTGGGTTAAAATACAGATCATCCTTTAAGGGACGCATTTAAATGCATGTAGCAACACCACGTTATTATGTCTGAGCACTGCTGATGAGAATGCACGTCACTGACCAAACACGCCTTTGGGAATAACATAACTGGGAATAACAAAACACAGTCCAATGTCCACTGAAACCTAAACCTTAGGGAGGTCCAGAAGTGCAGTCAGCACCAATCAAAACACACAGAGATGCCCATCACTGAAGCCCATCCAGCGTAGGCCATCCAGAGTTCTCTGCAGGATTGTCCAACTTCAACACCCTCACAGAAAACTCATTCATTTCTCAGCCTCTCGCTTTCGTCAAACTAACCGAGCACTACTGTTACACGCAGACAGAAACAAAGCCAGACGCTCAACCTCACCAAACTAAAAACCTGAAAGGCTCTAAACTGTTTGAAGCCTAGAGAGTCCATGACCGAGCTTAAACACCCTCAGTTAAGACATACTAAGATTTACTGAGATAATGGTTTTAAGATTAGAAAACAATTACAGATTGATGGTGTTCAAAGCAAATAGTGACTTGGATCGGGAGAGATTCGTATGGGAACTGTATTATTTGGAATTTCACCTGCTCCCTGGTTCTTTCCTTCACCTATCATGTGTTCCATCACCTATCATGGAAAAGCATCAAACAGACTAAAGATGGTACACTAGAACCTATTCCGAGCAGCCATTTTGATTACAGAATGAGAAAGACAAGACGATGGGGCACATCCTTTATGTACCAGGATGTACGAGGGTCAAGTGCTGACCTGATTATACCTGCATCACAGATCTAAACAATCAAAGTTCGAGACATCCACACCAGTGTTCTAAATCATTAAAACGTTCAACTTTACTTTTACCATTAAACTATATCTAAAGGACAGCCTAATGTGAACATCCAACTCTTAAAAATAGATGACAATTGTCACAGTACAAAGCTCTCATCATTAATTACAATAAAAATACATGCCTTTATTAAAAAATGCAAATCATTTGTTATCACTAAAGTTGTTACAGAATTTTAAAAATCATGAATGCATGAATTTAAATGAGAAAGCAAAGAAGGTAAAAGAATGTAGCCTCGATTAGTAGGAAGCAGGGTCAGTTTGGAAACAGTAAGCACATACGCTGCTCGTGGTACGGAATTAAAGTGCTGCGGATCTGTGGACTAAGCCTGTACGCGGAGGGCCGAGATGCAGCATGCAGCACAGAAGAGGGAGCCTCCGAGGAATCAGATTTCCCGGTTCCCGGAGAAGCAGACGAGCAGTCCAGCCGTGCGAACACACAGAGAGAGAAAAGGAAACAGCTTCTCTCAGAAGGTACGTAGCCATATCGACGGGTTAAGGACCAGACAGGGACTATGTTGACTCTGGCCGGGTGGGGGGGGAGTGTCGCTGCACGGCTCTGGTGCCGGGGCGGTTGGGGGGGGTCCGCTCTCACCTTTTGAGGCCGGTGCTGTCCTGCGGGGGGGCCAGCGAACCGAGGGAGCCCAGGTAAAAACCTTTCAGGAAAGTGGGAGTGGTGAAGGAGGACTCGCCCTCAGAGACGCTGCGCGCTCTCGGGACACGCACCGAGCTAAAAGAATCCCCACAACACACACACACACACACACACACACACACACATATATGCAGACACACACACGCGCACACACACACACGCACGCACGGACGTACGTATGCACACGTTACGACAGGCAAGAAAACTCCGCTGAGGCAGGACGAGGAGACGAACGGACCTGTTGGTGTACTCGGCCAGCGCGGCAGTCCGGGGGGGATTCAGAAAAGTATTATTTCAAAAGTAAAATCACTGCTTCACATGTCTGTCTAACACTCAACTGTCCCTCTTTTCTTGTTAATAAATAGCTCCTCTATTAGCTCCAGTTGAAAAAGTCCTTTAAATATTATTCACTCCCATTTTAATGTCTTTATATAATCAACTGTCTAATAAGTCTTCATCAGAATGGCAGTTATAAAGCTATTTCAGTCAGAATCAGAAGTGCATCCAGAAGTGAATCACTTGTGTCATTGGATGTGATTGATTTGCTTACCTTAGTATTAATTCAGTGATACACAGCAACATGCCTCATTTTTCCATTAACTATGTTAGCATACATGCTGAAGTCAGTGGGCTTTTACTGTTCGTCATGATCACCGGAAGAAGCATATTGTTAGTTGTTGCTTAAATTTAAGTAGAACTTCTCGAGGAAATCAACTTAATGACTCAGCACCCATTTTAATACACAGATATCAAAAGATATCCTTTCTAGCTGTCACGATATCAGCCAAATCTCTGTGTGCTTCAGTGTAAAACTGATGGTGTTCAGATATAATCTGCAGATTATATGCTATGGCAATGCCAACATATTACAATTTGGAGATTACCATTTATGATAAGTCTGCATTACTTCTCTAAATGGAAAGGTCTCACTTGCCAGGCCTGTGATAAATTGATGCACAGTCGAGAGCCAATCACGCAAGGGTAAACAGGAAGTGATGCGCTACCTGCTCTGAAGCAGCTCCGGAGCCAGAGACTGCTGCCTGTGCAGGAGGACCTTGGGCTGAGTGGGCAGCTCCGTGAAGGAGATCCTCTTCTTGATAGGCGGGTGGCTGAAGGTGTGTGCACGGCGACGGAACTGAGGGGCATCGGGGTCCTCGTCCAAGTAGGCGGGTGGAGAGCCCGGAGGCGATTCCCCGGGAGAGTCGTCCGACTGGTAGGCCAGAGACAAGGTCAGTGAGCAGGCCACAGGGACCACAGAGCCTGCCTACACAGTCACGAGCCGTCCACAAAGGCACTAGGGCGCTGGTGCCATCAGAGCGAACCCGAGACCGACAGAGTCGCGCTCGACTTCACGTCAAACATTACTAACCCTGAACACCGAAACCTGATTTTTAAAATTAAAAAAAAAAAGACATTAGCAACATATCACGGACGAATGTGGCAAAACAGGTGTCTGAATGCCAGCGTGGCCCAACTCACCCAGAGCACCTCAGCACTCTCCGCGGGTGGCCCCAGGCATGAGCGCCTGTGTGCTGGACGCAGTAGGAGCGTGGCAACAATAATGCTCAGAGATCTATTGTATGGTAATGGACTGCATCCAGTGACCATGAGACGAGGCGTCACGTGGGCACGCGTGGGCGGAGGAGGGCCCAAGCACAATGGGGGGACGTTGCTGCATTCTGCTGTGCTGGGCCCCTTCTGGACCCTCTTCCTCAGTGGTTTTCCTGTCATCCCCAACATAACACAACCCCCACCCATGTGAGGCCCGAACCTGCACCCTCCCAATTCACAGCCTTCCAGCGAGGCCAGGAAACCAGCTGCGGCTGCACGACTCCCCTCACGCCCCTCGGTCTATTTATGCAAAAACACCCCCCGCCCCAATTCTGCTGTAAAAGCTACATTTGGGAAAAACAGTGGAGCGGATGAGGGCCCAGCAAAGCTCCACAAAGCACTGCAGTCAGACAGGTTGTATTAAAAACCCTTTAAACGTTTTAATAGCATAGTTTTGTGTTATAACTATATTCAGTAACAACAGCTGGGGGAAAAAAATGAATAAAACAAACATTACTCCTTCACAATTATAAGAAGACTGGCTCAGCTTGTGTTGGGCACCAGTCTTGCCCCAACAGCCAGTAAGTCAACCAAAACCGTTCAACACAAGTTTCCCAGGAGTGCGACCTGGGAGTGGCAAGCCCTTGAGCCCTTCCTTGCCAGCCGGCCTCAGGGGGAGGCATCAAACGTTTACCTCGCATTCAACACAATGGTGAGAGTGGCCGTCACCACGCTCAGCCCCGGGTTAGATGGCGACAGACCAGCCTTGGGCACAGAGGTGCACTCAGCAAACAGCTAGACACTTATGAGACGTGGAGCTCCACGCTGTGTGCGCCTCACGGTGGCAGTGAAGTATGAGCGAAGTATAACTTCTGGGACTGGCATGTGATGCGTAAGGGGTGGGGTGGGGGTATTCGGGAGATGATACTCACACGCTCGAAGCTGCCCATTCCACCAATGCGCATGCGCATTCGGCTCGCCCCCTGGTGGACAGAAACTAAACGTCACTTCATTTTGTGGTGGTATTATTAAGCCACCACAAACTGATCAACAGGTCACTCCCTGCACCAGTGGTGAAGGAGGAACAGCATCTGAGGGGCACGCACACTCAAACATACCCGTGAAAAGATGTTCTCCAGTGAACTAGTGAGGGAGGTTCGCGCCTTGTTCTTCAGCAAGTCCAGCTTATTGCGTCCAGCAGTGCTAGAGCTCTCGGAGCCTGCGCTGTGGCCCATGGACTCATTCTATCACAGAGCGACAGCAAAGAACAGCAGTAGTATATGCTTTTTTTCCTTTTTTTGTTTTTTTTTAAAAGATATAGTGTTCGTATTTTAACAACGACGTTCACCTCAACTCCCCAAACAGACCAAATATGTCTATTTACAGTCACTGAAACAAAATTCAGCTTTAGTGATCGCACGAAGATGGAGCTTCCTGGATTCAGTGTAGGCACAATTCTGAGCTTCTGAACAGAGCCTCCACATCAACAGTGCAACAAAGGCCAGACTGTCTCAATCTGTGGTTGGAACCTACTCCTGGGGCCACTGGACTTCCTCTGAAATCTATGTCCATTTCAGTCCAATGGAACTAGGGCAGTGGCAGCTCAGTGGTTAAGGTACTTGACTTGTAATCATAAGGTTGCTGGTTCAAGCCTTGCCACTGCCAAGTTGCCACTGTTGGGCCCCTGAGCAAGTCCCTCAATTGCTCAAGTTGTACTCAGTCATAAGTAAGTCGCTTTGGATAAAAGCATCACTGTAAATAAGTTAAAAAAAAAAGCAAAAAAAAAAAAAAGAAAAAAAAAAAGAAAAAAAAGCTATGAATTTCTCCTCCCCTTTAAATCCTCAGTTGAGAGACAGAATGAGGAAGCTTCTGTGAGATGTAGCATGTTGCTCAGACC
Source organism: Electrophorus electricus (assembly GCF_041902795.1). NCBI lineage: Eukaryota > Metazoa > Chordata > Actinopteri > Gymnotiformes > Gymnotidae > Electrophorus > Electrophorus electricus. The sequence goes on along the minus strand of NC_137505.1, from coordinate 17,995,360 downwards.
CCAGATCATTAGTAAGTAAAGGGACACGGTTCTGAGCCATTTTCCTAACCGTCTTACCCAATAAGAGGCCGGTCACAGCTCAATCTGTCCCTGTTACTGTGAGGGAGCCAAGCAGGGAAGATAACAACAACTATAGGTTTAATAAGAATAAAAAAGTACAATAAATTAATTTTAAGTGACTAAAAAAAAAGCTTAAAAAAGTACTGAAATAAGACATGAAGGGTGGGATAGTTAAACAATTCAAAAAGTTCAAAAAGAATTAACTAAAATGCCAATACTATTAAGAAGTGTCTTTAAAGTATTCATTGTATTCATTTTTTTTTAGGTAAGGAATGCCGATCTTTGGCACATAAAAGCAAAAGGGATTTTGGTTTAGACTGGTCCAGAGGATAACTATACTATGTGAAAGCGTGTGTGTGTATACCTGAGCAGTCTCTCCAGTATGAATGTGGTTCTTCTGTTTGGTCTCACACATCTGCCTTAGGTGAAGTATAACCAGTTCGTTCTCCTCCTGATCAGAGCCCGGCTTCATCCTCTGCCCGGCAGGCAAACAACAACAACAACGAAAGGCAATAATGAGCACAAGCACTGGCTTGGGTTCCTTTCTACTGTACCACCCCCCTCTGTGCTTACCTGCACGCGCTCAAAAATGTCAGCTTGCTCCTTATCGCTCAGCAGGGAAAGGTGTTTCTGAATAGCCAGCTTTGCTCTGGGAGGGTACAAACCTGTGTCCAAGAAAAAAAAATATACATATTTATAGAAACTGACTACAAACCCGCTGGCTTTTATCGAGTGGACTCAGCTGTTTGTTGGAGAGGGCTTGTGACAGTGCGGGGTTGGAGGGGACGGCTGCACCTTCGATCCTCTCGCACAGCTTGTGCAAGTCGTGCATAGGGCAGGCCTGGCAGAGCTTGACCTGGGTCTTGGAGCTCTGCAGCACCGCGGCAGTGCTGAAGGCCTGTTTCAGGGTCATCATCACCTCATCCACCTGCAGGGGGGGGGGGGGGGTATTCGGCCAGTTAGCCCGAGAGTCCGCATGCACGCCAGTGCCTAGCCGTTTGTAGCGCGCTTGCTCTTTTTTCCAAAAACGGAGGCTGTTTGGATAAGGGGAGCGGCACATAACTCAACAAAGCACTGATCTGAAGCCTAGTCACCGTAACCCACATTCAGTGTGCAAGCAGAAGCAGGTCAGAGATTATGTTCACACCATAGTCAAGGACGCAGCCATTGTTCTCGTGCTGCCTGATGATAAATGACAAACTCATGCTCCATGCGCGTGCGAGGCGGAGCACAGGACGGTGCCGGGAATGCTCACCAGTGACTCGCTGGCACACTGGAACACGTAGCACATGTACTGGCCGGACACAGACTCTCCAGCATCCCGGCAGATGAAGCCAAAGTGGTCGGTCTGCTTCACTCCCTGTGAGTGCAGCGCAAAGGACATGTACAGCTATATGGGGATTATGACGCAGCAGTACAGAACAAACGCACTGCAAACGCACTGCATAGCACGAATTCTCTCATAACACTAGCCAAAAAATAAGACTTAAGCAAGTCTGTTCCCCAAGTATGAACGCTGTAAAAAGGTCTATGATTTAAAACAATTTTTTAAAAACAGGCACAGATGCAAGGTGTAGGATGGTATCAAACTATCAAATGATGAATTTAAATTCAGTAATTTATGCTTGACCCACTGAAGCCAGTATAAACTACTGCCTTAAACCTGCAAATACCCCGGGTGAAAGCCAGGAAAGTGTCAAGACACAAGGGCAGATGAGACCATCCTGAAAGTAAACAAACCCCCAGGTCACGGCAGATCACCAACCTGAGAGCAGGAGGATATGTCTTTGAAGTTCTTCTCCAGCACCACGGTCTTGCTGTCCGGGCTGATGAGGTTCACTTCAAACCGGCCCACCTGAGGCCACAAAAAACAGAGGGCTTCGGAGGAGGCCGCTAACTCATGGACAATGGCTGGGCCAAGCACGTCCAAGCCATGTCTGCTAAGGCTTATCTCATGACCAGCAGCTGCCTCTGTCGAGAGCTAGCTCAGCTGCCAAAACACTCTCACCAACACCCCCACATACCCACCTACCCCCCAGCAAGGTCATAGAGGCCACAGAGCTCACTTCTCAGAGCTGACTTACGAGAAACTGGATTGTGAGCATTGCTAATGGCTGCTCTTCAGAAGAAACAGACTTGGGTGGCCATCTGAAGAATGACTCAGTGACTGCTCAGCTAGTGGACATGCTAGTTCATTCATTTCTCATTAGACCCGCAGTCAGTCTAACGAGAAACTCTGCAAGGACTCTCATTAACGGAAATCACATTAAGGGGAAGTAGCCTAAACACTGATGTCTAGAGTAACAAGCTTTGTCTGTTTGGTGGTGTAACATGTTTTAGTTGAGGTAAGCGTGACCAGCACGGAGCATTTCAAAAGCCATACAGTGCAGTAGCTGGCTTTTTTAGACCCATGAGATCATTAGCATCCACTATTTGCTAATCATTGCAGAGCCCAGTACATGAGCACGAGTGGATTTACCTGGAACAGCATAGTGCGGTTCTTCTCGGCGTCTGAGGGCTGGACGTTGTTGGGGGCGCTGGCATGCCGTCTGCGCGCCGGCCCCATTGCCGCCGCCTCCCAGGGCCTCCTCGGCAAGCCGCCTGCCAGGCTGTTGCAGCGCGTGCGGAACTCCTGCTGTTCCTCGAAGCCAGAGTCCTCCAGGATGGCCTCGGGGAAGGCCCCGCGCAGGCTACCGCCCAGCTTCCCGTCGGCCGCCTCGGCCCGCTCCACGCCCCCGAGCTCCAGCTCGGCCTCCGAGGCCTCATACAACGCAGCGCTCAGCGGGTCGTCACCTGTGGTGAACTCGTCTTCGGAGCTCCGCTGGCCGTTTGGGAGGCGCAGCCGCTTGCGCTCCGCCTCATGCTGGCGGAACTTGTCGATGCAGTCGTCAATCAGTGTGGATGGGGCTTTCTTGTGGCCCACCGTCGCCTTGCCACAGTAAAGCACCTCGAACTTCTGCGAGTTGTAGAAGGACTCGTCCCCCTCCTGTTTGGGCTTCTTGTCCTCCTTCAGTGCGACTTTACAGGCCTGCCTGATGCTGGTGATGACCTCAGGCACCTGCGCGAGAACAACAGCCTTCACCTCCAGAGCCCAGAAAGCCAAAGATGCACTTCACCTGCACGAGAAGATCTAGCAGATACAGCTGCTGTATTTCTTAAATAATTTTTTTTATGACAGCTAAAAAATGAAGTTCAACTATCTGAATCTTATGCCTTATTGATAAGAAAAAGAAAGTGCCAGGTATGGCCGCATGGGGAGTATATACAGTATAAATGGGGTTTGATATTTTATGGGAAATTCAGCTTAAAATGAGTGGTCTTTGTACATACTGACCACATATGGCAGGGCCTTAGTGTATTTGAATTTCTATAGAAATAAATGAACCAATGGGTGTTATCAAAGCAAGGCTACTATTCGCCTTGGTACACGGGCATCATCACATACCAAAGACACCTACAAATCCTTAGCGGTCATTCTAGTACTTTTTGTCACCTGTTTGAGGACTGTGTAGTATGACCTTACGTCCCTGGAGGACTGCCAGACAGGACAGTGAAAATGCTAAATTTCTCCCGTTGCAAACTATCTGCCTGACTGTGAGCTGACAGACACCTGAGACTTGAGCAATCCTTTTATATCCTTTTCCTAAGCTTTTTTTGTTTCTTAGAAACTACTTTTCTTCTGAGGAGGCCTAAAGCCAAAGTGCAGTTGTTGTTTTTTTGGGGTTTTTTTTTTTTTAAACAACACTTAAAAATCAGTTGTAAAGAACAAACCAAAACCATTTTTTTATTACAGCACAACTTAAAGACCGAGGACATTCTAAACATTCACACAGCCCTCTGTGACTCAAATCCCATTTAAATCATTTGCTGAATAAAAGACAAAGCAAAGCAACATACGTCGTTCAGAAGCAGGTCTCTGAACAGCGTTTAGGGTGAGATTACACTTCACCTGAAACCTGGTGAGGGGCTGAGACGGCTGCCCACGTGCAAACAAAAGAAAGCTAATTTACATTAGCAGGGCAGGTCCTGCTGGGAGCACACGAATAGTGAGCGAGTTGGGACGGGTGCCAGGAGTTGATGCAAAAACACGTTTAAATAATGTGGTACTGGCACAAGACAGATGGCATAATGGTTCTTACAAACTGGATGCATGACCCCCCCCCCCCCCATACACCCCTAAAATGTTCCTGCATGTGTCTGTGCCGTTCCTGAATAAGCCAAAGCAAGCACCCAGGTGCTAAGGGTACCTCAGCAACCAGTGGGCGATAAGGTTCCATTAAACCATGTTTGAACGAGAAGCATTGGTTTGAAAAATCCAATGAATACTGTAACCTCCTGAGGTAATTGTGGCAATCAAAACAGCCCTGAAGTAAACAGCCTGAGCACCCAGACTTCAAAAACACAAGGCTCCATTTGGCATCAAGGTCAAATGGATAACTTGTTCAAGGCAGGAACAGAGTAAACTAAACACGACTGCATACTGTGTAGACTCACACTGCTGCTGAAGATAACCAGCAGTAGGATTGTTTGACAAATATATTTAGGCTCATAAAAAGGCATTCTGCTGTGGGAGTTAAAGGAGCCCGGTTCCAGCAGGTCAACAGAATTTAATGTTGTAACATTCAGCAGCATGACCTGAAGAACAACGACAATTTCTACAGCCCCACTTAAATGTGAAGGAGAGGCTGTGAGACATGACAATCAACCCTTAAAATGACTCACTCTCTCTCAGATTTACCACATCCAGATATTATAACTGTTATGCAACCGTTATGCATTAATATAGTATCACAATATAATGGCTCGCGTTTTGTTTCTCATAGATACAACACAGGTACGTCTCAGTGAATGAACATGGTTTATGTTGAGATTACACTTCACTTGATGCCCGAAGATAACATGGAAAAAATCACAATGAGTCCGGTACAAACGCCTCTGAGTTTAAGAGAGAAAAACAAACACTATCTGACAAACATCTTTAGCAAAAAAGTCTGACTTGGGGAAGCAGAAGTAAAGGGTGTGGCTGCTTGTTTTTAACTGACAGATGACAGATGGCTTCTTTCCAGTGAAAACAAAGATTCCAAACATCTCTGACATCACAGCTGGGGGGGGGGGGTGTCAACCAAAAACCAGCCATGCTGCATGACTCCATATACAGTCTAAATGCAAAGAGGTGCATGCATAAAATAGTTTATCATGCAAGTAAATAGACTCAGTGAGCTGCAAGGTCCCTAATGAATAGCCATGCTCATATCCAGAAGGTAAAGGCCATTCCCGCTCAAACATCCTGTTTGAAGCTTGGAGCAGTTCAATGTTTGGTCTAGCACTATAATCACCAGAAGCACAAGGTTAAATCCCTTAAGCTATTTAAATTACTTGGGTGTAAAGTAATTGCACACCATGATTTAACTGTGACTTGCACCGAATCCAACACCTAATTGTGACATTGAGCTAAAACTCTCATTTGGATGCAGGACTATCCAATGGCAGGCCAGTGCGTGCCAGAGCAAGTCTGAAGGAAACCGATTTAATCACTGATGTAGGCCTAACATGTGACAGTGTCATTAACCATGACAAAGACGTTACTCTTTTGGTTACTGGAAAAAAGGCGCAAACACATTCACAGCAGGACTATAGACTGCAATTTGATTTGAATAAAATGACAATTCCACTGGTTCCTCCTGAACAGAACTCAAACATAAAATGTACCACTGTGCAGTCCCTCAGTTATGATGTCAAGGGCAGGGCAGGGTTCTGACCGTTGTAGGTTCCCAATCGTAGTGTGCGTCTCATGTTTCGGTGCGCCACGCAGGTCATATCCCCTCGGCAGCAGGCTGAGCTCCGTGCAAAGGGTTAACACCCAGACATGACTCAGGCTGGCACAAAACACAGCTTTCACAGTCTATTTCTGCATCCCATGACAACTATGTGTCTTTATAGAAGTTGTATAAAGCTAACTTTTTGCACAACTCATGCCACAAAAAAAAACAAACAAAAAAAAAAAACCTTGTACTGCCTTCTTTCCCACGTTAGCTTGATAGTTGTCTTGATACTAACCAATTTATGTTAGTATAAGGATAATGTTTTTGATAAAGACTACTAAGTATTTCTTTACATTGCTCTCAACAAGGGCACCTACCAAATGCTATAACCAAATCCTTCAATTAAACATGCACAAACTGTACAGATGCTGAAGTTACTCATTCATTTGTCAAAGGAGCTTGAAGGAAAGTAGAAGTCTAAGTCTCAAGCATAAATTACTTCTTATTTAGGTAGTAATGTCTCATTATTGGATGGTTACACGATGGTTCTTTCCAACCCATTATAAACTGTAGTCAGGATCTGCACATTCAGTGTAAGAACACAGTGCTTAAGATAAATGGACAGAAAGCAGCTGTAGGACTAGAAGCATTCCACACATTTGCTGAGTCAAGCACTGTGAACTCCTTCAGGTCAGGGAGTGGGCACCGAGAACTTCACGAATACAGAGGTGATTCTTGCACTACGCCGGCATTTCATTGCACAACTGAAAGCAAACGGACCAAAGCAGAGAAAAGGGTAGATTTCCAACTGTTCTGCTTTGGAGAGGCTAACATTTCTGCAGCTGTTTCTATATTTAAAAATGCCTCCTTTGAAAGCAGTCAGATCTGTAAAACTTTTTTCGCAGCACTTCCATGGGTTACAGAGAGGTAGTCTCTGGAGGTTTTGGCCACTTGCTGTTAAATGTAAATGTAGCAGCTGAGCCGAGAGGTGGGCGAGCAGAAATTCCTCTCGCTCCACCTTGCACGTCGGGCTACCCAGCAAGTTTTTCTTGTATAACGCCACAGCCTCGAGGTGCGCATGGGTCCTACGAAGTGCTGCATGCACTCCAGCCACTCTCCAGTGACACTGCAGGAAGGCAGTGTCACTCATGTTCACTCACCATTCAGGCCACGGCAGACGCGTGAGCCATGTGCTCAACATGGCCCCAATCACCTGAAATTTCTCTTTGTACATAGCAATCACATCTGGATAAAAATTTATTTGACCCAAAGGGTATTAGAGGTCTATTATAATTTCCATTTAATATGATTCATCAAACTCAAAGTAGCACTTGTGGAAAGAAAACAAGGATACTCTTGTGTAATGGGACAAGAAGGTTTTAAAAATTTCCATACTGTGTGATTTGCAACAGTATGTGATAGAAATTCAAGATAACTGCCATAGTCTTAGTGAATCCAAAACTATCCTCAGTAATCCTCAATTATCCTTAATCTTATTTTACAGTCAATTGCATGTGCGCAATACAAGTGTCAACAACCTTTTAGATGGCCTAAAGCTAAGTTCACAGAGGCGACCAGATCAAAAGCATATCTGCATACAGGAAACTTGCACTGAACAAAATATCTTTTTTGAAAGTACAAAACAGCCTTTGGATGCAAACGTACGCAAATCTTCATACTTCATTTTTGCAGCCTGTTCACATACAACTTCTGCAGAGTCGCACCATTAGTCTTCTAAATATCCAGAAGACTGCAGCTGGTAACAGCTATGACATAACATGGTAGATTATGGCCGACCCGCAATTAGTTCATCTGAATATGTATGGCAGCTCAGTTACATAAAGTGACGAATAAGACCCTCCTTTCTGTTCGTTTCTAAATTGCCAGGAAAACTATTAAATAAATCTACAATAAATATATCGGTCGGGTTATGCTCTTAATTTTTGATGTGTACATTCCGTTAACCCTCTGCACCGTGTGTGTGGCCTGCTAACCCGTGAATGACAAGACTCTTGGTTCACTGCCATACTTTCACCCTTGTGTATATTTCCTATTGAGCGTGACTGTGAAACAAATTTGCAGTCATAAACGACAGGCGAAGGCACCGCACTTGGAAAACCAGAGAGCCCGTGTCCAGCAGTTTTCAGGACAAGTGCATCCAGGCTACGTACCTGGTTGGGGTCGCACGCTTTGAACACATGGCATGCCATTTCCGACTCCGGATCGTCCGGCTGACTCCGGATGAGGTATGCGAAGTAAGTGAGGTCATGGCTATTATGGATAAACCTCGATATGAACTGCGCCTTGTGTTCGAATATGAACACGGACGCGTTGCTGCTGTTTGCAGGCACACAGCGGATCAGCGGCGGCGTTAAACACAGCTGAACTTCTCGAGCCTGCGCGGGACCCGACTCGTTCTTCTCGCTTTTCCTGCGAATCTCGGCGACAAGCCATGGAATCATAGGCAACGTAGTCCGCTTATCTAGGGAGGACCACCCCAGGTACCAGAGGGCGAACGTTTTGTCCGGGTAACGATTGCTCCCTTTGTCGTGGGATCCCTCCATCCTCCTTTCAGCTCGAGGACAAAAGAAAGGACCCGCTCCCTCGCGTGCGCTGCAAAATCCCACGGCTGACTTTCAGCGAGACCGCCTCGAATCGTGGAAACCCCACGTATGCGACCCGGTGCAACGTTACTGGGTCTCGCAAACACGCAGCCCCACTTCACACTAAACAATCTTTGGTTAAAGATCGGAAAAGTTATGACATGCCTCCCTGGACGTAATAAGCTTCATTTCGCAAGACGCGGGATGTTTCCGAGTTTCTCCGCGAACACCGAGCAGCCTGAGGGAAATGAGGGATCCATTCGGGAGTTCAACAGTTCCAGTTTAAGCAGCTGTCCGCTAGAACGTGGCGTCGGAGGCGTGAGCTGCACGCACACACAGCCAGCGTCTCCGGTCTTCTGCAGGACGCACCGCGCGGAACGGAGCGAGCCTCCTCTGCAGTCGCCGCTCGCACTTAAGTTTGTTTGTTTGTTTGTTTGAATCACGCGAAACCGACTTTCAGGTACGTGTTCAGCGCCAGACTCGCGCCGTCTTCACCCCGGGGAGGCGTGGCCACGGCTACGCAATAGGCGTGAAAACTCTACCGCACGTGAACGGAACGCCGTCCTGGCGGTGGCAGGGCGGGTGGGTGGAGAGAACGCACGTGACTGAGCACGCCTCGCCGTCTCGCACGGGCCTCTGGGCGGCTCGAGCGAACACGCGTGTGAAAATCAGCGTAGAGCAAAGGTGCTCGAAAACGTAGTCAATGAACGAGAGCGCTTAAACCCATCGTACGGTTTCACATTTAGTTTGTTATATATTACGTTTAGCCTGTTTGAAACTGACTTTCAAGAGAAATGGGTTGAATAACTGTTGACAGGAGATTGTATTACGTTTGCATTAAATTTAAACTTGCACTGAAGAGGAAATCCATGCTGAGGAATTGGAAAACGAGTGTCTAACGGCAGAAAGTTTAATTTAAAAAGTTAGAGTTTTCATGTATTCACTGATTTAGGAGTTTAAATAACCATTATCAGTGTAGCTTTTCTTATACTGAGCATACATGATAATGACTCAATGGTGAAAGCTTGGTTCTGTGGTCAATTAGCAATTTTCACGAAGATTCGGACGTATACTTTGAAATGCTGTCTGGCTGGAGAACTCAAGCAAGCAAGACAGAAAAATATTTGGACCTAGAAACTCACATATGATGAATGCATGGTGCTATATATTCTAGAAAACATTGCCGATGCTTTTGGACGGAAAAAAAGAGCCCATTATTACTATTTTTCAGGTGGCATTACTTCCTTTTTTGCATGCCTGACACTTATTTGATAGACAGCTAAGGTGTTTCGTGTCCATATCAGACCATATAATCCCAGATACTTTTTTTGTAAACTAGTCACCAATAATTCCGAAGGGTACTATATTCAAGCATTTGAATAATCTGACATGTATCCTGAGAAGTTTGTTTTCATGATCCAACCAGGTAATCTTTACTCCCATCAGAGAGCTCTGTGCTAATAACTTAGATTGCTACTTCTGCCCTACTTGTAACCAGATGCCGCAGATGCAAGTGTTCTCACTCCCATAAATAGATAAAACACGCAGTACATGTAACCCCACCAGAAGCACGCTGTGGCTTACCACACCACAGAAGCTGCTTTCCAGGTGCACCCTTTGAGCCACCGCAAACAAAAATCCAAATCCAACAATCTGTTTTCTTTCACAGTTCGGTTCTCTCAATCTAGCTGTAAAAAAAAATGATGACTGAGCTCAGTATAAAATGTAACAGTTGCAAAGAGCTTCCAGAAATATATTAGATGTCATAAAAAGTGATGGCTATAAGTCATATGTACAGAATTTTTTTTTTTTTTCCTGGGTTGCCATGATCTGTAAAGATAAAATCATTCCCTGTACGTGAATTTCATGTTACTGCAGATCTGTGAATGCAGTTTACTTTTTAAAAAAAACATTATTTTGAGAAATCTGTAACTGCAATCAGGTACAACCAATACCTCTCAATACTATAAAACCAACTGGAAATTGCAATAATTAGTTGAAATATTTGAGTAGACTGAGTGGATGATGCTGCAGTTTGCTGTTTGGAAATCTGTAATCCAAAATGCTGTAATTTTTATGTAGTGGACATGCTACCTTAAATCAGAAAATTGTAATTATCTTCTTTCGAAAAACAAATAAATTAAAAAACCTACAGCACTTATATAGATGTACACTGTAATCACTGTAGTACTAAATGTCTGTTAAAAATATAAACATGTTAAAAGCTTTGTGACAAAAATAATTAATTTTAAAAAGAGAAACTGTTTAGTGACAATCACACAATAAAATTCTCTGTACCATTTAAGTTTTACATTTTTACATAATTCTACATAAAAATGAACCATCTGGAATTAATTGACAGTGTACCTACCGTCTGTAATGTTTGAAATTGTTACAAGCAAACACTTTTTTTTTTCTTTTTTTTTTAAAAACGTCTTTATTACTTTATTTACTGCTTGTCACACATTGCTCTGGAAATATGAAGCACATTCCAGTGCAAAAATGGCAAATATCCTACAATTGTCAAATATCCCAAATAAATAACAAGCCAGCTTGAGTGTAAACAGTTGGTCAATACTGAAAGGTTCTACAGTCCAGAATAAAAATGGTGGCCATATGAAGCAGAATTCTTAAACAGTCTCCATAACAGATGCCATTTCCTTGAACTGTCTAAAGAAGTTCTGAAAGTACAAACAAAATTAAGGAAACAAAGAAACAAAAAGAAGAAAAATGTGTAAATTCCATTGGCCCACACATATCTGATTACTGCTTAATAATGAAACTGAAACTAAAATGACAGCAAACCTGGAATTGGAGAACCGTCATTTCGAAGGACTTGTAAGAAATCTCCCCAGAAGCATCTGCAATTTTCATCAGGATGGAGATGTATGGGGAGTTAAGGGACCGGCATGTGTCAGAACTCACAGCCATTCCCAGCTTCCACTGTATGTCTACCAGCTAAGATTAAAGACATTTTGTTACACACAGTTGGTCATGCCACTGGGCTTCTTTTTCTACAGTCTTGTTCTGTGCAATATCAGCGAGTGACTTACCTGGCCGATGCTGGCCATGGCCTGCACCTCCTGGTGTGCTTGTACAAGAGATCCATGCTCCGACCACAGATGGTGCATGACTTGCAAAGTCGATTTGGACCATTTACTGCTACCCTCACCTAATTTAGTAACCAGAATATCGGCATTCAGGTTGCTCCTTGCGGCCAATCTATAAGAAATCAGTTACTGAAGTGTTGTCAAACACAAATGAGATGTGGCATAGATTTCACAAAATCATAAGAACATATGTCATTATCAAACCAACATAATCCATGCCATGTATGTAAGTCAATATGAAATACACTTTTGAAATACAAGTTAAAATAGCCTGAGAGCATGATGTTTATTGAAAAGTTATTAATATTGTATTTGAAAAGATCGTTTTCTATGCATCTGCTGGTCTCTGCAATTTTGAATGCAGATCTCATGCATATCACCCAGTGGCTTTTTAAGATGTGCTTGAATACCATTTGAAATTTGAAACGTACCTTACCTAAAATTAAATGACAAGAGCCTTATAATATCCTGAACAGCTTTGCTCTCAAGATTTATTCCAGCACTTTTAAGTCTCTGTTGAAAAACAGCAGATAGGTCATTATGGAAGACTATGCACGGTTGTATAAAACGCTAGTAAAGAGAGAACTGTGATGCAAGCATTTACGTGATGTTTTTCAACATAATCTGTCACACTTCGCTGTCCTTGAAGATGAAGAAGAATCTCATGACACTATAAAGATAAAAATAACAACAGAATCTGTAGCCTTAACAGAAGCATACCATCCAAACATGTGGTGATAATGAATCAAATAATTCCGTGGATCTACAAGAACAGCCTTATAAACTAAAGCAACAACGCGCAGAATATGTTCTGTTCATACCGTTTCTGCAAACAGCTCCGATGGCAGGTTTCCAATGTTCTCAACCACGGTATCCACGTCTGGAATTCAAGTGTTTTGAATTAGTAGGCTAAGTGCGATCATCCTAACGTCAAGCCAACCAGCCATCATCGCCCCTTGATCAGTGACAGGGGCCTCGAGCAACAACGTAGCCATAAGTTCATCTTTAAAAGATGATAAATCAGCTAACGATACACTACGAAAGTGTGGCAAGCGGGTTTGTTAGCCAGCTAAATAGATTGGCTAGCTAGTCAATACTTAGTTAAAAATCTAGAGGGTAAATACTGAACTAAGTTGCAGAGCTAGCTTGCTTTCCAACTCACCAGAAGACAGTTCCATTCCAACTGTTGCTACTAGCTAGTTAGCAACTAGCCTTGTACCACAAAATCTACATTCAGCAAATCCTTTCCAAATTGAGAAGTTTTAAGTATCCAATACTCGACAACCTCAGGTTTGTTGTATGCATTTATATAAAAAAAAAAACAAGGGTCACCCACTGTCTCTAAAGCAGTAATGTTTATATACAGCTACACATATAAATATATATATTTAACTATCTATTCTAACGCTAGGTAGCTAACCTAGCTAAACCGACGACCGTCGACAGTTTCACTGAAAACACGTAACTGTTATTTCCGTAAACGTCACAGCGTTCCCTCGATGAACTACCGAGTCCGTAAACGTCACAGCGTTCCCTAGATTAAGTACCGAGTCCGTAAACGTCACAGCGTTCCCTAGATTAACTACCGAGTCCGTAAAGGTGTCGTTTAGGAAACGTTTAGGAAAGTGGCAATGGCTGTAGGAAAGTCTGAGTAACGGGACCCTTTTATTAAGTTATTATATTTATAAACAAATATTGCTATCGAAAGTCCTTCTTTTGCTTATCAAAATAGATGGTGACGGTTTCCTAAATGTCCTAAATGTAATTAAACATACCGGTGTTAGCCTAAGAGCTACAGACGGAGGGCACACGAGAATAGGCTCCTGTTGCCATCACTGAATCTGTAGCCCCATCTGTTGACGCCATTTATGGTTTCAGTTTTTTAAACTCTAGGCATTAACGCTTTCTACCAGAAACTAAACGTAATATGTTGACTATGATCTATTTTTAATATCAAATCAACATTTTAAGGTTTCTGGAATGCTGGTCAAATGCTAATGTGCTGGGGAAAAACAACTCTTTCCTCTTGTAGGCAGTCAAACTCATGCACATTATTGGAAGAACAATGCTAAAATTGCTTCAGCAAAATTTTGTGCTAGTCAGGCATTGGCTTGTATGCGTTGTTCGGTAGGAAACTGGTGCTGGAAATGTGCATAATGGACTGAGGTTTTGTAATCGGTTGACCTACAGGTCATCTGTCAAACCAGGCCACGGACAAGTTCCGTTAAAATGGAGATTAAGATCTAGATTGGTCTCCCCTTTATCTCTGACATTTCAAGCAGAATGGATTGTCAGGATAATTTATATATTTTAATAATCGCAAACAATTCCTTATTAGCCTAGGTCAGCTTTTTCATCACAATCGGAGTAAGTTCCTAAGCGCCGACGAGTCAGTGTGTCAGGTAATTTGGCCGATGACCAAGGGGTCATCGGTTGAGTGTCATCCCTTTAAATTATAGCATAATTACCTTTTTATTAAATTTTTCATTTTCATTTAGGTACAGGTTTTGCTCTTGGTCAGTGGTTTAAATTATATATTGTAATTTAGTATTATCTTTCTGGCTTCTAAATGTGTAATGTTCAACTATTAGTAAATGCAACCTGACACCAATTTATAGACATGCAAATAATCAATTCTGGAAGTCTTTTCTCTGGCTTATGAAACTGTAGTCCGTTCCTGTCCAAGTGTTTGTCAAATGTTTACAACATATATTTGGTCTTTGAGATTGACCTTTGCCCTTGCTGTCCTGTGTGCCAGGTCTTCCTCACCTCAAAACACTTGGTAAGATGCACATTTTAAAAATGTACACCTACTCTACATACATTACCCATTATAAATGACCAATTAAACTCTATTCTTCCTCTCATTTATTACTGAACTTAAAAATGAACACATCCTATATTCAAACAGTAATTGTGATGTAATGGCACATGAACACATCTTTATTCTCAACACGCTGTCACAGTATCTCACACCAAGGCCAACAAACAGGGGCAGAGACAGGAAAAACAAACACAAATGCAGGTTATAATACTCCTTATTCAGTGCATTCTTTAGAGCAATTAGTTATTGTACCTTTTAAACACCACCACTCCCCTCCCCACCAGATCTAGCATCACATATTATACAGCACCTCTATAATAGAATAACAATCCTGTAATATTAGTGTTCAACAAAACCTCCAGTTGAATGGCCATCTCATGTCAGTGTGCCCAAATTTCTCCCTTTCTTCTTTCCCTAATGTGCACAGGTCCTAAACATGCTGGATAGGAGGCAGCAGTCTTGATGGTTAACAGTAAGAATTTTACACTTCACTAATGACCTAATTAACTTATGAGCTACATGTAAAATGTTTAATTTAGTGATTGTTAATATATTCTTAAATTGTTTGCAAACAGCATTAAATGACAAGCACATGATCCTTGCTCATATAATGTGATCAACTTGTCAATATTCCTAGGCCAGCTCTCATGCCACATTTAGCTACATATGGGGGAAAAAATGCTTGGTTTTCTTTACAACTCCATCTTGCTGCAAGTGTTTGCTTGCAACAATTTTGTTCTATAATTAATGCCAAAAGGTCAGGAAAGAGAAGACTTGTATAAGCTTGCATGAAGCACATTTGAATAACTATGGGATCTTAAGAAGTTAAGGAAATTGCTTCAGTCCAGAGACATGGAGCCTCTTAAGCAATTGTGCATAAACACGCCACTGCCTTAGCAAAATCCCACCTGCATCTCAGTGGGTATACAACAAACAGTGACCATGGCTGGCACTTGCATTTCTCTTAATTCTTGGTAAACAAAAACAACTCCCTAAACTGACAGCTACACTCATCAGATCTGTGCTTGTCTGTTTGGGGCTTTGAGACCACCAACCTTGCACCATCTCTATCCAGACATCCAGCATTAATTAGAAGATCAGGGGCAATGAACATGTTAAGTACTCCCTTTTAGATATGAATTCCCCCTACATTTATCATTGACCCAGCAGATTGTTATGGTGTCCCCAAAGTTTAGCCTTTGTCAAAAACCACACTCTGAATGGAGATTCTCCACTAAGAGAAAGTTTTAGTCCTAAGCTATGCTTTATCTAGGACCTGAATGCTAGACCTTGTAGTGGTGATGTCACCCACTCCAAAATGTCTGTCCCGAGTGGCACAAGATTATGTATTCTATTCTGTTTTTATGTACAACTAAAAGTCCAGAAGATACAGGTCCACCTTAGGCAGCAGAGATAATGGTAGTGTGAGAATAGTGGAGGACCAGGCAGGTTTGTGGTGTTGTTGAGTCCACTGATTGTGGCTGCACACTCTGGCTTGGAAGGTCACAAGATCAGGTTCAGATGGTCTGGTAGCCAGCATGACTCCTCTTCCGCCCAATCAAGTAGGCCAAGAGTACGACAAACACCAGGCCAGCCAGAGCAGTGCCCACGATGATGGGGATCAACATGTTATCTTCATCCAGATCACACTCTTCAGCTGGAAGAGAAAGAACATAAGCCATAGGGGAGAAAGAGTGAGTGAGTCAGAGTACAAAATAATAAATTAGAAAAGGAGTAGAGAACTACAAAATCCTACCTGCTCCAAATTGATCTCCAGTGACTCCGAATGGCTGCACCTGCAACTGGAAGGTGTTGAGCGAGAAATTCTGCCCAACGTAGAAGGTCTGCTCTTTACGACACATGTAAGAGTGGCCCAGAGTTCCTCTCAGGTAGTCCAGACTAGAATTGATAACAATCAACGGTTCTGCAGGGAGACAAAGATCATTGCATTCAATGCATTTAAACAACTATGATTCGGCCAGAGTGATGTAATTTAGTTCCTCTGTAACAACTTACGAGCCATGTCTGACAAGTTGGCTGAGAGCTCCAGTCCACTGAGGTGATACATGTTAGTTGTAGAATTCTGTAAGATAATGAGCACCAATTGAAATCCAGGGAGGAAAATATTATAACAAGAACAACAAAGTGTCATGCACCTTGCTCAGAGGAATATGTCCTGTAGATATTCATGTAGTGGTGGTGTTTGTGTGACTTTATACATCCTACCTTTCTCTCTCACAAACTGAATTGTGTAACAGTATACTGGTTTATTTACACATGATATATGAATGCATGAATATGAAAAGCCTTGACTGTCAACCCAAAAAGAAACTGAAAAGATGTCAACATAACAGACCAGATCAGGAAAGTGTAAATCAAGTGCTTAGGTTAGAATATAATAAAGATCATACAACATTCTTGGGAAGAAATTGTGACAGTAGGTGTTAGGACTGACCAAAGAGAAGATGAATGTCAGGTTAGTGTTCTCCTCTGAGAGTTTGAGGGTTGCACGGTCAGCCTCACAGGATCCAGAGTGCTTGGTCATGTTCGGGCGCAGGTTTACGATCTCTTGAATAGCCTTCACAAGCAAAGGGTGTTATGATCTCTTCTATCGGGCACACAGTATAGGGTTTCCTATCCTACACAACATTCATCTCTCAAGTCAGACTACATTTAAGCCTTTTACATCAAACTGTTTAACCCCCAATATGCTCTTCTGAAGTCAGTTTAAACTAGAAAGCCAACTCCATGACAATGACCCCCTCTCACCATTAAGCCCCATAACGTGTCAGACTGTTATTCAGTTTTACCTTTGAACAAAACTGTTGCTGGCCAGTGACTCCACCATCATTTTGGAGGATGATGTTGGAAAGCTGATAATGTGCTAAACTAAACTCACTATTCAAACAGTGTCCTTTATAAACCATAGAGTCCTCTAGTGCCTGTTACAGTTCTATACAGAAAGTTCTACCTCTCCAGACTAAGAGAGCATGAATACCTTAATCTGGGTGCGAGAGAAGTACGTGATGTTGAGCTGCAGCCCCATATGTGTCATTAAGCAGCTCGTGCCATTTTTCGTAATATTGTAGTCCCCTCGCTCTGGAGGTGAGGGGGGATATGGAGGAGAGTAAGTGGCCGTCACATCACTGGAGAAACTCGGATGTAATGCAACAGCTGTAACGACAACATCGTTGGTATTAACATCATTTCTCCTCGTATCCAGGGGAGACTGGCTTGTAGAGTAGTCATACATTCCCCATTTACCTGTTTAAGAGCTGAGCAAATGGAAAACTGATTCAGTTTTCAAAGTTACCATTTCGTTTATAAATGTACGGGAAATACAAAAGACTGCCTTTGTTTTTTAATGGTTTAGCAGGGTAATGTTACAATGTTGACGCTACAGTACACTGAACAACAGGGCAGGAACGACATCTTGATTATCACGCAAGACGTCAAGACGAG
The DNA here is from genome assembly GCF_041902795.1 of Electrophorus electricus. Taxonomy (NCBI): domain Eukaryota; kingdom Metazoa; phylum Chordata; class Actinopteri; order Gymnotiformes; family Gymnotidae; genus Electrophorus; species Electrophorus electricus. The sequence continues at coordinate 17,977,539 of NC_137505.1, read as the reverse complement.
TGACTCTCCGAATGTTTAAACAAAACAGCCAGTAATATGCTAGCTACGATATCTTTCCAAACTACGGACTACCAAAATTCCCTTTTGTTCCGAAGCCCCTCTTTGTTAGCTAGCTGACTATCTGGTTACCAAACAGGGTTGCATAATAACATCACACGTTCCATCAAAGCGGAGATTCCATTTGGCCAGCTGTCATATTGCGCGGTCACTTGCCTAAGACGACCAGGAACGTTACTCCGACGGGCAGAGGCTGTTTTCGGGTGGAAGGGATCATTTTGCGAGTCGAGAGACGAACAGAAGACGCCTAAATCACAACCCACCGGGCCCAGGCAGGAGGCACCTCGGCTAGGACGACCAGCTCCTCAACCAACAGAACGCAAATATTTACTGAACAGCTAGCGATGATCTGAAACCGGCTGCAGTAGGTTTTCTTTTCCTTGAGGGTGCTCTGGTGTACGCGTATATCCGCGTGACTCCGGTTTGTTTTCTTCTCTTACCCGGCGACGGTCTCACAAGCTCACCGGGAAGAAATCACTACCTAATCACGTGACCTGTAGGACAACCCGAAGATGCGCAGAACTACTCCGTTAACCCGGACCACCCCGAGCATGCGCAGAACTACTCCGTTAACCAGGGCCACTCCGAGCATGCGCATAACTACTCCTTTAACTCAAGCGTGTCACAGTTAAAATGTAGGAGTAATGATACTAAACCTTCCCAGTTCTGCGGCGAATCATGTGGTGAGATAAACTGACAGTGCTTAAATCCACCAATATGAGTGGCTTCTGAAATTAAACATCTAGGTGGAGATGACTTAGCCTAACTGCCGAAACGCATTAAGCCTTTTGTCAGCTCTACTTCATATGTAACTCTAACTATAGTCATATCAGACGTGACTATCAGAAAGATGCTGATGCCAATAAGACTACAATATCTTTTGCTTTGTCGTCACGGCGGCTGACGCCGAGAAGAAAGGCAAGAAATGAACGAAAAGTCCCAACATTTTAGCATATTCCAGAACGGTGGGATTCAAATCTAGACCTCGAAATCCGGTCCTGGATTTTGTACTCCCTTGTAGTTGATTAAATGATTGCGGCAACCGGCTGCCAGGGAGAGGGGGATGGCTATAGGACCAGGGCCTTGAAGCCTTCTGTCCTCGTATATCTCTACAGCTGCTCCGTAACCTCCTGCCCCGTTCAGAGCCCTGCTTGTGCCCACTTTCAGGTGTTGCTGGTTCGTAAGAATAATGAAGAGAAGTCTGAAGATATCCGAGTTCTTATGAGCACCAGTGCACCGGCGATTATTAGACGGTGTCACTTACCAGTTTATTTGAATTCGGTTTTACTCACCTACGTAAGTAGGCCTACCTGCCGAATTTTATTGCTAGGGAATAGAGATGGAGATAGAGACAAACTTGCTCCTGCATACTGATAATGTACGTCGCCCCGGACGCCGCGTCTGTCAAATGCTGCAAGTGTAAACTTGTTCGCGGATTTAGCCTACTAGTAAAGTTAGACCACGAAGGAGTGCATTTTTCTGCACAGAAAATGCTATCTATAATGATCTGTTCAATGCTTCTTACGCTTGTTTAATACCTGTGACAAGTTGTTTCAGTCATGCTAAACATTCCTCTATAAATGTATTTTGGATTTATTGTAGTCGTCTATTGCTAAGACGGCTCATATTTATATGTATCGAATATGTTAATGTACAAATATGCTATCGCGATTTCTAACCACAAGGTGGGGTGTTACACTTGAAAATACTTGCTGTTCCACCCTTGATGTTATGACTGTCCAATTTGTTTTGCTGCTGTTACATACTCAGTTGCCTATGTGCATATTTTAATGCAAAACAAAATACAACTTGGAGTGCTGATTTTTGTATTGTTAATGAGCACAAATTAATGTGTGTGTGTGTGTGTGTGTGTGTGTGTGTGTGTGTGTGTGCAGAACGTTTCAGACAGAGGTCGTTCATCACCTGTGCAAGCACTAAAGACTAAAAAATATAAACAAAATCAGTGACATTGTTATTAAGCCAGGTGATAAGGATGGGTCTGTAGTTGATGGAGAAAAGACCTTTATAAGAAAGAAACAATCAAGCAGCTTATAAGAGAAGCATTTTGCTTGCACAGCTGATGAAGGACCTCTGTCTGAAACGTCTTGTTTGGCTGGAAACCTTGTGTACTTCACTGCAATTTTTAATCTCTCTACATCTCTTACTACAGCACACCACAGTTACCCAACTATAATTTAATGGAACCCTTTTTTTTCCAAGTTTCCGAATCGCTTGCTATTCTTTGGAGAGTTGTTGAATTGTTGATCTATCTATATCTCTCTATCTCTCTCTCACCTTTTGATCCAATGTTTATTAATCATTACAAGCGAGGGAGGTGAGCTTACGAGAAACACTTACATATGAATACTGCACAGTACGGCGTGTGTAGAGAATGATGGCGGACTGGTGAAAGTTGATCAGAATAAGGAGCCATCAGTACATCTCAAGGAGAAAACTGATCTGATGAAAGATAAGGTGCATGTTCCTTGATGCCTTGCACCTTAAATGGTCTCTTCTGTGAGTTTTATATAACATGCAGTAACACAATTGTCGTACAACCAAATGCATTAAGGTACCAAGCAGAACTGAATTAATTAATCAGTTAAATTAACTTACACCTTTGGACTGAATAGGACTGAATACTGGAAAATAAATAAGCATTCGCCCATTCTGTAGGCTAGAATACAATATACAGATTTTATTGTAGCTTACTAAAGTCATCCTACCCTCCATATAAGAGTGATGGACCCTGGGCTGGAAGAAATGAGTATCTGAAATATGCTAAACCACTTCATGCGACACAAATAAAAACATATCCTAAAAAAGAATATTGCATAATACAAACACAATACACAATACAAATCTCTTCCCAAAGTTCTGAAATTGGGAAATGACACACGTGCAACAAGCAGAGACATGGTGTGTATGACTGGTATATAAACAGGAAATGCTGGTGAGAAAAGGTAGTGAGATGAGAGGACAGATGATGATGAAATGGGAGTTTATAGGTGTTTCAGAATTGTGTCACTCACCACCCAACACATCTGAATGCTGGGGCCATTTCCTGTTAGCAAAGGGGCTTCGAGAAGCAGACAGAAGTGCAAGGCAGTGCTGATTACGTCCCCTCAGTGAGACCAGGTACCAGGAAGTCAAGACTCCTTATTTCTGGAGAGCCAGGGAATGTGATGGCAGTGTTCAGGACAGATGCCCTGCTGTTCCTGGCCCTATCGGTCTCCTCTGCAGGTAAGAGAAATTTTGTTGTTGGAGTTAAACACCATCTACATGCATGTCAGCATGTGGGTGCCGGATAAAATTAGCAAACATAGCAAATTCACATCATACTGCCAAGCAATGTTTCAGACCATAGGTGTTCATGAGGTGTTCTTCATAAAAATGCATGCAGTAATGTTGCTTGGGAGTACGATGTTTGTGGATCCCTAAGTCTGCAAAAGTCTTCTTTGTAGTGTTATTCACCCACAGACTATCACATCAGTGTACAAAATGCAGTGTACAAAATTGTTGTTTTTTTCCACTGGGATAATTTTGCAGGATTTAATCTGGTACACATTTTGTGATACAAAGACTTATTGTGAGTTTCCATTTCTGAATGAAGGAGAAGAGCACCTGCTGCCAAGCCAGCAAGTCAGAGGTTTTTAGAGATGAGTGTATAACACTCATTAATGTGAAAAATACAGAGTATGTAAAAATGTTACCCTGAGCTTTTTTAGTATATAAACAGCACATATTTCAGATTCTGTTAGATGCTATATTTAGCTTCTTTTTTTTTTTTTGATGGGGGGGGGGGGGGGCATTATTTCCTTACATGGTAATGGAGAATGTTAACCTTAAACAAGTTGTGTAACACCAAAATCTTCAAAGACCTTCTATGAATGTAACGTCTGACTTTTGCCATACATGCACTGAGCCTTTTCAACTGCAGTATACTGTAACCTAGATTTCAAATGTTGATCTGTCAGATGCTATTTTTAGCTTTCAGGGTGAATTTTGGTATTGTTATTTTCATTGGTATTTCCTTACATGTTAATGGAGAATGTTAACCTTAAATAGGTGAAGTAAAACTGAAATAAAAAGTACGAAAAGTCTATAGGTAGTTGACGGTAAGTGCTTCAGAGGTCTAATAACATCAAATCTGATTTTTAACATGATGGCAGTGTAGCCTACCTGTAAATTTTCAAATTTTTATTTACTGATTTTATCAATTTAGATCATTTTATCATTTAATTCATTTAAAATATGAAATTCCCTGAAGTCAAAAGAATAGAACACTTTGGTGTGGTTTGTTCCGTGCCCTGCTGTCTGTGATACATTTTCTCACAATGATGAGCAAGTACATTTAAAAGGGTAATTAGCAATTCATTACTGAAAAAATATAACTATTTAATATTATGATTTATAATTTACCATTGGTTTAAACATATTTGTGTATACACCATACAGTGAAAAACAATATTCATATTGTGAAAAATATAGGCCTTCATATTCTATACATTTTTTCATTTCCGTTTTTCCATGTTCAAGACACAAGTTGACTTCACAATATGACTAGATGACACCAGATAATCAGATGACCATATTAGGTTCTAGCTCTAATAAAACTGTAACTTAATTCGTTTACTCACGTCACTACACTTTTTTTGCCACTGAAAAAACTCCTTTGATGTAAAATGGCTTTTATGAAACAAAAGCTTTGTGGGTGATCTCCTGAGACCAATGGCACAGTGAAGTACCAAATTCCAAAATGTAGGCAACAAGGATGTGGGGTCTGCATCTGATAAATAGATCATTGCATTCTTCCAAATAAGAATTTTGCTAAATGTGTAGGCTTTTCCACGTAACATGGCAGAACAACTTTGAAGCTTCTTTATTCTTAGCGGGGTAACCCGTGGACGTAGTAAGTAACAGAAAGAGAGTCAGAACGAGAGAATACAAGACGACAAATCCAAACGACATCCGTAGTACCAATACGAAGACAGTGCAGATAAAAACTGGAGAGACAGGGAGGCAAAACCGGAGGCAAAACCGCAGGCAGCGGGCAAAGGCAATAAAGCGGAACAAAACAAACAGGTCGGCATCGAGGAAACCGGTAAAGTGTAGTAAACGCTCGGTATGCACACGCTGAAAGAACGGCATACTTCGCGAAGAGTGAGTGACAGAGGCATGGTATAAATAGGGCTAAGAAATCAACAGGTGGATCCAATAGTCCATTGATGAAGATATTATGAAGCGACGCATGGGAGTTGGGAGTTGTAGTCCGTTATATCGTTAGCGGAGGTCGGCGGTGTGACACTATATTCTATTTTCTATATATCTGTCTTTATTATTATTATTATTATTTTGTTGTTTAAAGCATAACACTTTAGAGTGTCATGTGGATCTCATTATATAACAATTATTGCATAAACTGGATTAGTAGTATAATGTGTCAGAGCAGTTATCAGTGCACAACTGTTCCAACTGAGTGTGCACTTAAAACACTTTGCTATAAACCTTTCTGTTTGTTCAGGTTCTTTGTGTCTTAGATCACCCTTCTTAAGAACTTCCACAATTTTGTCTTCATTTATAGTCTTTATGTGTAGCATAGTTCAATTTTCCCATTACAACCATTATATGAAGGTTTTACTTCATTAAAAATGCAAGTCTGGTTCATTTCATATTTTAAATGGGTTTTATATAATTCCATAAGGCAAATGTTTACCGCCATGTTGGACCTCTGAAAGCTATCGAATGTACTGTTCATGGACTACTTCATTCCAAATGAGCTGAGAGCAGTTTCTGTAACCATGAGAGTGTGGCATGAAAGACTAAGAATATCTGCATCTTTTCTGCCCTTGTCAGAAGCCTTTTTGAAGTTTTTCTGTCACTTTTCTATGACCTCAAAGATTGTCTAAATTGACCTAATATGGGGAAAGTGGACACATTTTAATAATTTTAAATTAATTAAAGTTATTGGGCATCACCATTGCACATCGTCCTCCTTCAACCATGACGGCAGAGATATCCTAAAACTATCATCCAGTGTCATTTTTATTCTAAGTAGTGTACAAAAAGGGTCGCTTGTATGTGTAAACCATCTACCTGCGGCTCCATCTACAGTGACCATAAAATGCATCTAGCCTTAATGAGAGGCTCTGGCCCCTTGCTCTAGCCCACACCTCAAACAGAGAAACCACTGAACTAGATTCTGAAATACATTCACACTTAGACCACAGAGTATAGATGCCCCAGCCAGATCTCTAACAGGAAGACATGCATCTACTAATAAGACAGAATGTCTTTCATGCATTTTATTTACTTTGTCAGCAGACCCTTTGGTTATACTGTGTGAACTGTACCAATGTACAACACCTTGTTAAAGCCTTCTGAAGTCTCGGCATGATGGTGTTATTTTTTAGAATAATAGGGAGATGTTTTGGCTTGCGTGTCCAACAACTTTCTGAATAAGTGTACATGGCAACCTGACCCAGTATTCATTAAACAGCCTGGTGCTTTGCTTTTGCAGGGAAATGAGTGAATGTAGACCCAGAGCCATAGATGGCACATGGTCGGGCTTGGATCTGGCTCCCAATGGGACCACTTCAGAGCAAATTTTAAAACTTCACCTGCATTCTTTGCAGTGTGGTATACATGCTAAATTTATACACTGAATTTTGGTAATAACAATCACTGAAGTCTTTAACTTTAGAGTTCAGTATGGATGTCCTAGACATTTGTAATTGTTGTTTTTTTAAATTATTTGTTTCTGTTACATTATTCGAGCATAAAGACAAACATTTTATTCTTCTCTTTTATTTGATTTATATTTTCATTATTCATTCATTTTTTATTCCTACATCTGTTATTAACTCTGAAAAAAATCAAAGAAAGATGTTTTTTAGAATTGAAACTGTAACATACTGGATATAGTTTTGGAACCATGTATGTCCTTACCAGAGGAAATAAGAGAGAATGTTCCTTTTGCATACTATTAATAGTTACTTTGGCTCAGTGCTGAATTGATCTATAGGAGAGCTGTAGTGATCGGCTACACTACAACTACCCTCTAACTTCTCTGCAGAGGCCATGAGTTGGAGTGACCCCATCACCTGCTACGTCCTAGATGCAGTCCTGCTTCTCTACTGCATTGTATTCACTGCACTATACTTCAGAATAAAGGTGGGACTACTGTTCAGACATTTGCCAATGCGCAAGGTAGATCAAAAGCACACCAGTGGTGGTCTACTGTCTAAATATTTTGCTCTCTGACATTCTAGTTGTCAAGACTACCGCCAGAAAACCCTGTGATAAACGAGCCTGTCTATACAGTGAGTTACTGCTTGGATGGTTTTCTTCCTCCAATAGTTTAACTGCGGTCATGTGTCTTTGCTTTTAAGAGATAAATGCACTGCTGATTAAGGACCTGACTATATGCTTTCAGTGTATTTTCAGCATTTTTATATTTACTTGTGTATGGGGTGTGTGTGTGTGTGTGTGCGTGCGTGCGTGCGTGCGTGTGTGTGTGTGCGTGCGTGCGCGTGCGTGCGTGCGTGCGTGCGTGTGTGTGTATGTGTGTGTGTATGTGCGTATCCTCCACCATATTATCTGTATCTATTAGGGTCTGAACACAAATCAGATAAGTGATGACTATCAAACCCTGGACCAGCCAAGCAGCCAAGCTAGAGCCCCTGGCAGACAGGTGAGCAGAATATGCAGGACATGCAGGACATGATGCCTTATGCTTCTCTAGTGAATGTACCATGTTCCACATAGCAGGTACTCATTAAGTAACTGTTTTATCTTTTCTTATATAATCCATTCATAACGAATAACAACACTATAAGCTACTGACGTCCTGTTCTCATGACAGTTGACATCAACTTGATGTTACAAGCATGGGCAAATATTTCTCATTTCTAAGGTGATAATATCCCTTTAGTATTTCCACAGATTACCGTGTTGTTCATGTATTTGCATTATTTTAATTGTAGAATCAAGCAAAGCAGAGTGAAGGCCATTATGAGGTAAGGAGACCTAATTGTTTACTCTGAAAAGCTTAACTTGTAAAATTCAGTGTTTTACAAAGTGAAATTTGATGCCAGTGGTTGTTAGTTTCATGACAGAAGGTTTTAATATTGGAGAGTGTGTGTATGGGCAACAATACCCCCCCCCCCCACTCCAAACATAAAATAGAGAAAGAATTGCAGTGGAGTACACAATGTTTCTAGAGAAACACAGAAAAACACTTTGCTTGCACAGCTGAGGAATGATCTCGGTCCAAAATGTCCTGTTTCTCTATAAACCTTGTGTACTTCACTACAATTTTGAAAGTCTGTACATCTCTTACTACAGTACACTGCAGTTGCCTTGAATCTTCTCCAGATATATAATAAAAATTGTAACATTGTAATGTAATGTGATCTACTGGGTTTGTCTACCATTTTTCTATTTCTGGCCTTAGCTGCAGGGTTTTAACCAGTGCTATTTACCATGCCTGTGGGGATTAACCCATGCATTACCCATGACTCTTAATTATTAATATATTAATAATTAATATAAGCACTAGATTAATATAAGCACTAGAATGCAGTAAGAATGCAGTGTCATGACACTTCATTTACAGCTTTCTTGAAAAGTATCGAATATATAATAATAAGAAACAACAATAATAGTAGCATTCATAATAATACACACGTGTGTGCCTTTCTAAAATGTTAAAATAAACTATTAGCTTTTTGCCATCTGCGTCGTCTTATTTGCTTTTTTTTTTTTTTTTTAAAGGTTTTGTGAAGCAGATTATGAAGCAGAATATTTTGGTTTTCGGTAGACCTAAAGAACAGTAGCACCACCTAAAGGTTCTAAGAAAGGTTCTAAGTGGCATAAAACGTGCTGATTACAGCTTCAAGTTGTAGATTTACACAGTTTATCTGGCAAGTGAGTTTTGACTTATTTGCCTACACACAGTGAAATGTCCCTTGAATAGATATCAATTTAACAAAATACGTTTAGGCTATGATGTCTGGCTTCACTTTCCCACCATCTCAAGTTACTACTTGAGGCAGATGAGCTATAAAAAACAAAACACAATGTTAAAATACAGAATGCAGAAAACCACAGCATTTTAGTTTGCGCTTATAGTCGTGTTTTGCCTATCTACGTGTATCCTAGACTGGTCATGGCCGGGGAAGAACTGCAAGATATTAGCTGGCTAATTTTCATGATATGAAAAAGCTGTCTACTTATATTTTTATTGCTTTTTACTTCTGTTTCTTATATTTAGTCGATTATAAAATGCATGGCTAGATCTCACATAGAATGCATCAAGCTTGATCGCATTATTTTAACATCTCGCATCTATTTTAAGTCCCTTCCGTTTTTCTGTCTGGAAAAAAATGTACTTTGTGTCATTAGGTCTTTATTCTAACAGTCGTGTAGGCCAGCATAAATATATAAAGGAATTAAGTAAATAAATAAATTGTGGAATGATATAGAACAGTGGCTTAATGTTTGCAGTGTCTCAATTAATATGGCTTAACTGAGGAACAATAAGGTAGAAAGGTGCCCCTCACACAGACAGAGAGAGAGAGAGAGAGAGAGAGAGAGAGAGAGAGAGAGAGAGAGAGAATGAATAGTTATGTTGCTAATAAGCCATTTTTATCTCAAAAACATTTCTCATTGTTACTCCTCACAACAAACCAGCATTACGGTTTATATATTAAGAGCATCATGTTTCTAAATTATTTTTCTCGTTTTTCTTACTTCCTGATCATTCATGTATACTGGTACTCTGTTGTTCTGGGGCTAGCCCAGATTGTAATGGTAATGTTAATAGTTGAGTTTATGGGTCTGTTTACCTCTTCTGACTGCATACTTAAACTGCATTGATTTTAGGTGATTTTAAGTCAGTTTTGACTCAAGAGCCTGGGCAAGATTTGACAGCACACAAGCTAAGCCTCTCTGAAATAAAATTTTAAAAACATGTTTTGGTTACCTGCTACACAAAGAGCCTCTCTGGTCCCAGGCCTGCTTGTGCAGCGTGATCTAACCATAGTGCTTATGGCTATCTTTGGAAACAAATTTGGATGACTTACTGAAGTAAAACTGGTATTGTACAGATGAATTAGCACTGAGAAATCTATGTACCTAAATCTTGCAGCAGTTTGCCTTTGTCAGAGGCTGTTCATTTTGCCTGGAGTCTCTAAACAGTGATCGGAGTTCTGAACAAGCTGGTGCGCAGAGCCATAACTGAGTTAAGCGTCGTTACGGAAATGTCACGGGACACCTGTGCAGGGGCTTTCACCCCATGTGTAACCACACCCTTCATGACTGCACACACCTGTACGGGGTTTAACGTCTTGTTTCGTTGTCTATTTAAACCTCTGTTAGTGTGTGTATTGTGTATTGTGTTGGTTATTGTTAGTCTGCTCCCGTATGTCAAAACAGGTATGTAGTCGATGTTTAGTTCTATGTTTACCTGATGTCTGTCGGTAATGTTGCGTGTGAGTGCCACTGTTATTCGTATGTTGTGTTAATAAATGTTTCACATCAGCGAGGGAGTCTGTGCGTCCTGCTCCACGCCCTTTGGCACTCGGGCCAGAAGATACATTACAGGAAAGTGTCGCTTTGATATGGAAAAGGTGGACTGGAGAAAATGAACTTTTTTTACATCCTGTGGAAAAGTGTTATTATGAAAGTAAAATAAAATTATAAAATATTTAAAAACTCATCCAATTATAATGGGGGGGGAAAAATTACACCTGAACATAACTAGCAAAATGACTTTAGGAAAAAACATTTTACAAACAAATTATGGTGGGGGGTTTTTTCAAAAATTAAATAGTAATATTGATTTTTTTGTTTTGTTATTATAATAAATCTAGTTTATAAATATATTTATTTATTAGTTATACTATTTGAAAAATACAGTTCACACAAGAAACCACATTAAACCACAAATATAAAGCTACTTATTATATCAGTGAGGATGATGATAATGCTGATTAGCATTATTTATTTATTTATTTATTTTGCTTCTGATTAACTAATTAATACGAGGAATGTATGTATACTGATGTTTGATTTATGACTACCGGGGCTGAAGCCTCGAGCTACTGATCACTGCTGTATACATTGTCATTCTACTTGCAGAGAACTTTTATGCATGAGGGTTGTGGTTTTCATGTGCATCCTGCCACTGCATATTAGAGGAATTATGTCTGAAGCAGAGGCTTCAGCATTTGATTCAGCATGACGGCAAGGCTACTAATGCATGTTACTTCACCTTCACGTCTGCTATTTCATTGATTAATCAGTGAACATGCTTGCATGGAGTGTGTTGTTTCATCTCTGACCTAAATAGGCTTTACTCTCTGCCTTCAATAACCCTTGAACTGGTTCATATTTAACACCAATATAACAAAGCTTTCACACCTGGATAATCACAATGAAGCTCATTACTTCGCAGCACAGGTTTTCTGTAAACAGGCAGCCTGTGGACGCCTACAAGTCATAATTTATCCATGAAAAGTGCTTTCAGTGGATGTTTATATCAATGCAAGAGTCTGTAGGTGGGGAAACAAATAAATGTTTGTTACATTTACAGCCATTGAGGACACCATCAAATGACGATTATCAAGAGCTAAAAAAGAAAAACAAGGTATGTGTTCAAAGAGCCTGATTATTCTTCATGCCGTTAATACAGCATGGATGGATTAGAGAAGGATTGGATTAAAGTTGGCGAACACCATTTACATTGTGTTGTGTGTATGTCTCCCCAGCTCCACAAAGGAAAGAGAAAATCCAGAGAGGTCAGTAGCAATGAACAGATCCATTCTACATTCTAAGAGGGCTATACAAGTGTTTATCTGTGCAAGATTTTTTCATTTATTTGTTTACTTGTTTGTTTGCTTGTTATAATAACATTTATCACTTCAATAGAAGCCTAAACAAAATAGCAGAATTTCAATCCAAAATAGAAAATAATGTGAAAAAGTAAACATACTAATTGTGTATTATTATTATTACTACTACTACTACTACTAGTACTGGACCATGGGGATCCATACATTTGCATAAACTTTATAGTTGAATTAATAAAAGTGTTAGAATTCCAAAATATATTCGCAGTGACTGATAAAATGAGCAAAAGCCTGAAGACCTTTGGCACACCATCTGCGTTCATGCAGTTCATTGTCTGGAGAGTGCCATTAACAGAGCTCTGCATGTGGACTTCTCCCTCCAGTCTCACAGCGCGAACAGGAAGGATGCGGCCGAGGCCATCGAGATGGAGCCCCTCCCTCCCTTACCAGATCGTAGCTAAGCCTCTGCATGCAGGCCTGCTCTGAGCTCCGCAGGGACGAGCCCAACACCTGCTGCCTTTACCGTGTGACCATTTCCCCACATTTCACCGTAAGGAAAACATGACGCAAGATGCTGCTGCTAGTTAGATCTTATCTGTAAATTTGCATTTCCTTGCCTAAGCAATTGACTAGAAGGACAATATTTAGCTTTTTGAGAGTGTATATTTGGTCAAACGTTTCACTTTAACCTGATCTAAAAAGAACAACTGAATATTACCTAAACCAATCAAGACAATTATGCAAATGACTTAGCAAATGACTGAGCACGTGAGACTCATGAGGTCAGTCATTTGTTGACGGACATTTAAGAACCCATTTTATATCATTTTACAGTTAAACCTATTACCCATTTGAAGCAGCCTAGCTGGGTTTTTTTCCTACAGATGGTGCTATAGTTCAGAGACCATGGTTCTCATGCACTGTAAAATATTTTTGGCCCGAAAATATAAAAGCACTTGCTGACTGGATATTTGATGCAAAATAGCTGAATTTGTAAATTTATTTAATTTTGATTTCTTTTTGTTGTTGTTTTGGCTTTTTCTTCTAGCGGATGGCTTTAATCAAGTTACTTATAAATTGCACAATTAAGAGATGCAAGGCTTTTTCTCCATGTTATATGCAGTCAGTAACAGTTTAAATCGAAGTTGCTTCTTGAAAGTACTTTTCAGTCTAGGAGTGACTTCTGAAGTAGCTCAGAGCAAGAGTGCTACTTCAAGAGTTGCTGCATTAGTGAAGGAGGGTTTCCCATGCACTAAAAACCCAGGGTTATGCTAGATCTTATCTGAGTAACAACTTTTTAAAGTTTTTAACTGAATTTATTGTTGACATGTAATTACTTGTGTAAATATGCTTCCTAGCTAATTTTACTATATTGACGTTCATTTTGCAACTGAATATATGACCAAATGTACATGGTTTACCTGATGCTATACTATTCATATAGAGCCAAGTCTTTGGCTTTGCTTTGGAAGCAACCAATACATTTAAAGAGGACATACGGCCTCAAACAAGGACCAATCATAACTGTTGGTAGAAAGGTCATTTGTAGTTAGCAGCTAAACTTCAGAGTGACTACTGACGCTCAAACACATGATCCATTCCCCTGATTGGGCAGTTACCAGAATTTGTTTTAGCACCACAGTTTTGGTCAAGGCTACTAACAGAATTATTATATAAATATAAATGAAATGAGACAGCAACACTCAATATTAAAACACTTGGAAAATGGTTTAATGATGTTTACAACAAAAAAAACAAAACAAACAAAAAAAATAACTGTACAGTTACAGTAAAAGATCTTCATTTTATATATATATATATATATAAATGAAAAATACAGCAGACAAATGCATCAAATCTACCATGTATCCTGATTCACATACTCGTGATTCTACACACTCGTTCAGTTATAAGCTACCATGATGTAGCCATTTTAGAGTCCAGTTATTGGCATGTGTTCCTACAGTAACCGAGTGGGAGTGTCACTGTAGTCCTGGTTATTAGTCACCCAGGATCCAACAAATTACCATCACTATGACAACAGTGAGTAATAGAGTTCAGAAGAGACACAGGAGTACAATGTACAGTATGTGACAGGTTTTTTTGGGGGGGGTGGGGCACATTCCTTGAGCTGTATGAAATGTGAATAACCATTTTACAGAACAACTTGCTTATAAAGTTCATGACTGAAGCAGTATGTACATGACTTTTAAAAAATAAAATAAAATGTAAAAAAAAAAATCCTGTTTTTCATCCGTTTTAGAAAACAATGGAAACTCGGGCAGTGAAACTGATACCACATACATTGACACACGCAAAACATATAAAAATACTATTTGTTTAACCTACTAAGAATAAGACAATTCTGCAGTTAACTCCATGCTGTGACAGAAAAAGAGCATTACATCCAAGAAATGAGAAATTTTAAATGACAAACTTTTGTTTTTGCTTTTTTTTTTTTAATAAGTATCTCAGAAAAATACCAAAATATACATCTAAGCTTTGGAATTACTGAGGTTAGGACTAAAGTCAGAGCTGGGTTCTGTTCATTAATATACATGCTGAAGGGCTCGGAGAGGAAGAGAGGAAAAAATTAAAAAGTCAGAGTAATCTTTGGTATCTGCATCTGTCAAACGTTTCATATTTGGATTTTTGCTTTGGGATAGAGCTTGTAACATCTGTCGACCTTACGCCCAGAATAAAGCTGTCGAGCGAAGTGTCGAAGACGCATTTGGTACAGAGTGGTGTCACCTAGACACAGCCCAGTGGCAAACAGGACAATGCATAGTTGCACAGCTGATCAGTCAAACAAAAGGGTCAAACAAGATGTTGGAAAGAGCGACAAAATCTTGCAAACGACACAAAAACAGAGTGCGCTGGATTCTTGATGCATCAGAACATGAACATAACCTTGGAGTGGTCCGACAGATGTATTTTTGGTAGAAACACTCGTAAAAACAAGGTTTGTCTTGTTACAGCCATATAGACAAAGACACTGAGTCCAGAGAGCAGACAGCTCATCCTGAGCAGGTTGCAGTGTGTGCAGGCCACCCTTCAGTGTGTACTAACAAACATCACCCAGCCCCACGAGGGGTTCACTTCACAAGTCCTTTGGAGAAGCCTGTCGGCT